>NW_022901015.1:1918-8840 GCF_012274545.1 Fukomys damarensis | reverse complement strand
ATGGTTTCTTCTTTCACTTTCCCAACAAGGAAATATCTGCTTTCTTACCTAGAGCCAATACTTCCTACTCTGCTAGTTTTTCATCCTTGGTACCACTGATGTCACTGTAATGGAGGTAGGGTACCTTGTCCATTGCAGGAGGCTCAGCAAAATCCTTGGATTCTGCCCACTACCAGTCAGTTGGATCCATTTCTGTTGTGAAAACAAAAAATGATTCCAAATATGCATTTCCTAAAGGGAAAAAGTGCCCCATGAAGGACTCATAGCCTGATCCCTATTTCTCTTGTCAGGAATCTTACTCTGTGGATTATCCTTTGGTTCTTCTTTACCGTCAACATCAACTTCAACTCCGCTGTACACTTTTGTGTGGTACCGGGGATCGAACTCAGGACTTTGCACTTGCGAGGCAGGCAGTGATGCCACTGAGCTGAATCCCTGGCCTTTCCATTGTACTCTTAACATCTGCAGACAATCAAATACTGTACCTACCACCTATGGGTGGAGGATTACTCTGGTGAGCAAACCCACAGCCTAGTGGATGCTGAGCAAGCGCTTTCCCACTGAGCTATATACCTTTAGCTTCAAATATCTTCCATCTTGAAATAAAGCGTGGTCCTCGATTCCATTGAACTCCCAAATTACCAGTTAGTTTCTCTGTGCACTGTCAAACTTGTCAAGCATTTAAGAGACTTGACGATGAGTAATTCAGTGAATGCATTTCTGACTTTCTGTCTCGTGGTCGTACGTGGTCCCTCAGAAAACTCTACCTCTTATCTGTTTTAAATCTCATTCTCTTTCCCAGGCTTTGTGACCGCAACCTCGAGGTCTTCACCTTGCTTATCTGGCTGCTCTTTCAGGCTCTGTGGCAGCCTCCTCCACTAGAGGTCCATGTCCTCAAGGCTTAGCTTGCTTCTGTTTTCCTCACCGCATTCTGTGCGTTCTGTACCTATTCGTTCCATTGTAAGTAACTTTCAACTTACATGCTCACTCAAGCTGGAACTTCAAACTTACACTCTCAAAATGGATCAATGAATGATCTGAATCTCTGAAACCACCAGAGAAACTCTGTGTTCACGATATTGTAGCACTGATACTTGGTTATAAAGATAGATCAATTGGGCCTGGGATTTAGGTCATTATTTAGCTGAGGATACTTGGTTAGAAATATAGATCCATTTGCTTAGAAATATAGATCAGTTGGGCTGGGGATTTAAATCTCCAGCTCAATTGATCTATATTTCCTGCCTCACAAGTGCAAAGTCCTGAGTTCCATCACCAGTACCAATAAAACAAAACAACAACAACAACAAAAAAATAGATCAATTAAACAGCCCTTAGTGCCCCAGAAATTTGCTTAACCTCAACTGATTCTACGTAGTACACAAGAAAATGAAATTTGTAAGCTGGGCATGGTGGTGCACCCGTGTAATCCCAGCACTCAGTAGGCTGAGGCAGGCGGATCGCTGTTGAGTTTGAGACCAGCCTGGACTACACAGTGAGTTCCAGATCAGACTACATAGTGAGACCCTGTCTCAAAAAAAATTTTTTTTTAATATTTTCCAAGGAATGTTGACAGGATAAGTGAATCTTCCACATGCATTTTGGTCCCATCCTTCACACCATGTAAAACACTGTCTTACAGTGAATATTTGGAATTTCCTTACGTGGGTATCGGGCTGTGGGTTTCCTAGTTAGGGTCAGCATGAAATGTCACCTGAGACTTACCCAAAGGGGAGAATTTCAAGTGTCGCCCTACGGCAACCTAGGTTTCATGTTTGGGGCTAGGTTTAGGGTTAGGATTTGTGAGCATGACAGGCGAAATTCATCTTCCAGGTAGTTTGCATGTGCGAGGGACGGTGAGGGCACTGGCTTTTTTGAAGTTGGGGTCGAATGTGTGTTTCCCGGGAAGTGCCCATGGTGGCCTGTATATCATGGGTAGGGACGTGCCAGCAAGAAGCATTACCGCTTAATTTAGGGGATGGAATAGGGCTCCAATTTTCCTCCCTGAGTAGTGTTATGAGCGTTGAACGGTTAGTGTTGGTGCTAATTGCACGTTCAGTATGGGGAAGGATGTAGGAGTATAAGTCCCTCCTCTCGGGTGAGGGTTCCTGGTAGTGTTGGGGATAGAATTCTTGTCAGTGTTAGGCTGGCAGTTTCTCTCCTTGGCTATTGGGGTGTGGGTTTCCTAGTTAATAGCCGCATGAGACCTCGTCTTACACTTAGCCAGAGTGGCGGATTTCAAGGACCGCATCCTGGCTACTTAGGAAAGAGGTGGTGGCTTACGGTTAGGGTTAGCGTTCGTGAGCGTAATCCAGAAGGAATTCGCCTAGTGGGTAGTTTGCGTGTCAGCAGGAAGGTGAGGGCAGCATCTTTCATGCAGGTGGGATGAACTGTTTATTTCCAAGGACTCGGACATGGCACTTTAATTATTATGGGTAGTGCCTGGCCAGCGTGTAGGGTTAGAGCTCAATGAAGGGGATGGGAAAGAGGGTTAGCGTTCGTGAGCGTAATCCAGAAGGAATTCGCCTAGTGGGTAGTTTGCGTGTCAGCAGGAAGGTGAGGGCAGCATCTTTCATGCAGGTGGGATGAACTGTTTATTTCCAAGGACTCGGACATGGCACTTTAATTATTATGGGTAGTGCCTGGCCAGCGTGTAGGGTTAGAGCTCAATGAAGGGGACGGGAAAGGCTCCCCGTTCCACTCCCTGTGTGGTGTCGTCTACAATGAAGGGGACGGGGGGCTCCTCTTCATTGGACCTTCCGTGTCCGGAATGATATAAGAAGGTAAGTCCCTCTTCTGGGGTGAGGCTAAGGATTAGGGTTTGGAATGGCATTCCCGTGAGTGGTAGCTTCGGAATTTCTGTACCTGGGTATTGATGTGTGGATTTCCTAGTTAGTATCAGCATGAGATTTCACCTTAGGTTCCAGAGTGGAGGATTTCGAGGTCCGCTCTTTTAGAAGGTAGGAATCAGGATGTGGGTTAGGGTTAGGGTTAGGACAGATGAGCATGTCACGGAAGGAATTCCCACAGCAGACAATATGGGCGTGAGAGTTAAGGTAAGGGCAGTGACTTTTGGGGAGCTAGGATGTACTGTGGTTTTCCTTCGGAACGGAGCATTGACGCCTTGATAGACTGGGTAGTGATTGGCCATCGCATAGTGATTGAGCTGCATTTAGGGGATGGAATGGATTCCCCATTTGATTCCCTGTGTAGTGTAGTGTGTGACGGAGGGTAAGGCTTCGTGTTCATTGGCCCCTGAGTTTTAGGAATGATGTAGGAATCTAAGTCCCTCCTCGAGGCTCAGGGAAAAGGTTAGGGTTAGGCGGAGGATTCCGGAGAAGGATAGATTTGGGATTTCGCTGCCTGGGTGTCGGGCTGTGGGTTTCCTAGTTAGTGTCAACATGAGATGGCACCTGAGGCTTAAGCACAGGGGAGCATTTCAAGTGCCACCCCACGGCAAACGAGGAATCAGGCTGTGGGCTAGGGTTAGGGTTAGGATAGGTGAGCATGACCCGGACGGAATTCACCTTCCAGGTAGTTTGCCTGTGCCAGGGAAGGTGAGGGCAGCACCTTTCTTGAAGGTGGGGTCGAATGTGTGTTTCCCGGGACCCGCCCATGGAGGCCTGGCTATAGTGGGCAGCGACTGACCAGGGTGGAGGGTTAGCGCTCGATGTCCAGGACAGAATAGGCCCCCCCGCTTTCCTCCCTGAGTAGTGTCCTGAGCATTGGACGGTGGGTGTTGGTGTTAGTTGGGCGTCCAGGCAGAGGAATGACGTAGGAGTAGAAGTCCCTCCTCTGGCGTCAGGGCTCCTTTTAGCGCTGGGGATAGACAGGATTCCGGTGGGTGATAGGCTGGCAGTTTCTCTCCCTGGCTATTGGGGTGTGGGTTCCCTAGGTGGTAGCGGCATGAGATTGCGCATTAGGCTCAGCCCCAGTGCCGGATTTCAAGGACCGCCTGCTGGGAGCTTATGAGTCAGGTGGTGGCTTAGGGTTAGGGTTCGGGTAGGTGAGCGTGATCCGGAAGGAAGTCGCCTACCGGGTAATTTCCCTGTGCGACGGAAGGTGAGGGCAGCACCTCTCACGAAGTTGGGATGCACTGGGAATTTCCTAGGACTCCCGCCTCGCAGCGCAGTGCCAGTGGGTAGCGCCGGGCCAGCGAATAGGGTGAGAGCTCGATGATGGGTACGGGATAGGCTGCCCATTCCACTCCCCGCTTCGCGTCGTCTACATTTCAGCGGGCGGGGGGCCCCTGTTCATACGACCTTCAGTGTTCAGAATGACGTAGGAAGCTAAGTCCCTCCCCCCAGGGTCAGGCTGAGGGTGAGGGTTAGGATGAGGATGCCCGTGAGTGACCGCCTCGCAGTTTCTGCACCTGGGTATCGCTGTGCGGCTTTCCTAGTGAGTATCAGTATGAGATTTCACCTTAGGTTCAGCCACAGTGGAGGAGGTCGAGGACCGCCCTCTGGGAAGGTAGGAATCAGGTGGTGGGTTAGGGTTAGGGTTAGGACAAGGGAGCACCACACGGAAGGAATTCACACAGCAGACAATTTGGGCGTGAGAGGAAAGGTGAGGACAGTGACTTTTGTGAAGCTCCGATGTGCCACGGTTTTCCCTCGGACCGGAGCCTTGCCGATTTGACAGAATCAGGAGGGAGGGGCCATCGCCTAGCGTAAGAGCCACATTTAGGGCCTGGATCGGATTCCCCGTTGGACTCCCCATGTAGTGTAGTGTGTGACGGAGGGTGAGGCTTCGTGTTCATTGGACCTGAGTTTTAGGAAAGATGTAAGAATGTAAGTCCCTCTTCGAGGCTCAGGGACAGGGTAAGGGTTAGGCGGAGGATTCCGGAGAAGGATAGCTTTGGGATTTCACTGCCTGGGTGTCGGGCTGTGGGTTTCCTAGTTAGTGTCAGCATGAGATGCCACCTGAGGCTAAAGCACAGGGGAGGATTTCAACTGCCGCCCCACGGCAACCGAGGAATCAGGCTGTGGGCCAGTGCTAGGGTTAGGATTGGTTAGCATGACCCGGACGGAATTCACCTTCCAGGTAGTTTGCCTGTGCCAGGGAAGGTGAGGGCAGCGCCTTTCTTGAAGGTGGGGTCGAATGTGTGTTTCCCGGGACATGCCCATGGAGGCCTGGCTATAGCGGGCGGCGACTGGCCAACGCGGAGGAATACCGCTCGATGTCCGGGAAGGAATAGGACCCCCTGCTTTCCTCCTTGAGTAGTGTCCTGAGCGTTGGACAGTGGGTGTCGGTGCTAGGTGGATGTCCACGCTGAGGAATGACGTAGGAGTAGAAGTCCCTCCTCTCGGGTCAGGGCTCCTGTTAGCGCTGGGGATCGCCAGGATTCCGGTGTGGGATAGGCTGGCAGTTTCTCTCCTTGGCTATTGGGGTGTGGGTTCCCTAGGTGGGAGCGGCATGAGATTGTGCCTTAGGCTCAGCCCCAGTGCCGGATTTCAAGGACCGCCTGCTGGGAGCTTAGGAATCAGGTGGTGGCTTAGGGTTAGGGTTCGGGTTGGGGAGCGTGATCCGGAAGAAAGTCGCCTACTGGGTAGTTTGCCTGTGCGAGGGAAGGTGAGGGCAGCGCCTCTCACGAAGTTGGGATGCACTGGGAATTTCCAAGCACTCCCGCCTCGCACCACAGTGCCAGTGTGTAGTGCCGGGCCAGCGAGTAGGGTGAGAGCTCGATGATGGGGACGGGACAGGCTCCCCATTCCACTCCCCGTGTCGCGTCATCTACATTTCAGCGGGCGGGGGGCCCCTGTTCATGTGACCTTCAGTGTTGGGAATGACGTAGGAAGGTAAGTCCCTCCCCGCGGGGTCTGGCTGAGGGTGAGGGTTAGGATGAGGTTTCCGGTGAGTGACAGCCTCGCAGTTTCTGCACCTGGGTATCGCTGTGCGGCTTTCCTAGTGAGTATCAGCATGAGATTTCACCTTAGGCTCAGCCACAGTGGAGGAGGTCGAGGACCGCCCTTGGGGAAGGTAGGAATCAGGTGGTGGGTTAGGGTTAGGGTTAGGACAGGGGAGCACGACACGGAGGGATTTCACACAGCAGACAATTTGGGCGTGAGAGGGAAGGTGAGGGCAGTGACTTTTGTGAAGCTCGGATGTGCCGCGGTTTTCCCTCGGACCGGAGCCTTGCCGACGTGACAGAATCGGGAGGGAGGGGCCATCGCGTAGCATCAGAGCCACATTTAGGGGCTGCAACGGACTCCCCGTTGGGCTCCCCGGGTAGTGTAGTGTGTGACGGAGCGTGAGGCTTCGGGTTCATTGGACGCTGAGTTTTAGGAATGATGTAGGAATGTAAGTCCCTCCTCGAGGCTCATGGAGAGGGTTAGGGTTAGGCGGAGGATTCCGGAGAAGGATAGCTTTGGGATTTCGCTGCCTGGGTGTCGGGCTGAGGGTTTCCTAGTGAGTCTCAGCCTGAGATGGCACCTGAGGCTTAAGCACAGGGGAGGATTTCAAGTGCCGCCCCACGGCAACCGAGGAATCAGGCTGTGGGCTAGGGTTAGGGTTAGGATTGGTGAGCATGACCCGGACGGAATTCACCTTCCAGGTAGTTTCCCTGTGCGAGGGAAGGTGAGGGCAGCGCCTTTCTTGAAGTTGGGGTCGAATGTGTGTTTCCCGGGACATGCCCATGGAGGCCTGGCTCTAGTGGGCAGCGACTGGCCAGCGAGGAGGGTTAGCGCTCGATGTCCGGGACGGAATAGGCCCCCCCGCTTTCCTCCCTGAGTAGTGCCCGGAGCATTGGACGGTGGGTGTCGGTGTTAGGTGGACGTCCAGACTGAGGAATGACGTAGGAGTACAAGTCCCTCCTCTGGGGTCAGGGCTCCCGTTAGCGCTGGGGATAGACAGGATTCCGGTGGGTGATAGGCTGGCAGTTTCTCTCCCTGGCTATTGGGGTGTGGGTTCCCTAGGTGGTAGC
>NW_022901015.1:0-1002 GCF_012274545.1 Fukomys damarensis | reverse complement strand
GGATAGGGTTAGGGTTAGGCGGAGGATTCCGGAGAAGGATAGCTTTGGGATTTCGCTGCCTGGGTGTCAGGCTGTGGGTTTCCTAGTGAGTCTCAGCCTGAGATGGCACCTGAGGCTTAAGCACAGGGAAGGATTTCAAGTGCCGCCCCACGGCAACCGAGGAATCAGGCTGTGGGCTAGGGTTAGGGTTAGGATTGGTGAGCATGACCTGGACGGAATTCACCTTCCAGGTAGTTTGCCTGTGCGAGGGAAGGTGAGGGCAGCGCCTTTCTTGAAGGTGGGGTCGAATGTGTGTTTCCCGGGACATGCCCATGGAGGCCTGGCTATAGTGGGCAGCGACTGGCCAGCGAGGAGGGTTAGCGCTCGATGTCCGGGACGGTATAGGCCCCCCCGCTTTCCTCCCTGAGTAGTGTCCTGAGCGTTGGACGGTGGGTGTCGGTGTTAGGTGGACGTCCAGACTGAGGAATGACGTAGGAGTACAAGTCCCTCCTCTGGGGTCAGGGCACCCTTTAGCGCTGGGGATAGACAGGATTCCGGTGGGTGATAGACTGGCAGTTTCTCTCCCTGGCTATTGGGGTGTGGGTTCCCTAGGTGGTAGCGGCATGAGATTACGCCTTAGGCTCAGCCCCAGTGCCGCATTTTAAGGACCGCTTGATGGGAGCTTAGGAATCACGTGGTGGCTTAGGGTTAGGGTTAGTTTTGGTGAGCGTGATCCGGAAGGAAGTCGCCTACTAGGTAGTTTCCCTGTGCGAGGGAAGGTGAGGGCAGTGCCTTTCACGAAGGTGGGATGCACTGGGTATTTCCAAGGACCAGCGCATCGCATCGCGGTGGCAGTGGGTCGTGCCGGGCCAGCGAGTAGGGTGAGAGCTCGATGATGGGGACGGGACAGGCTCCCCATTCCACTCCCCGCATTGCGTCGTCTACATTTCGGTCAGGGTGCCCTGTTCATGTGACCTTCAGTGTTCGGAATGACGTAGGAAGGTAAGTCCCTCCTCCCGGGGT
>NW_022901014.1:45530-51218 GCF_012274545.1 Fukomys damarensis | reverse complement strand
TTAAGCCCATGGAGAAACTGCCCTGTGTAGCTTGACTACAGCGGAGTACTTACGGAGTGGTTAACAATGCAAAACTTATATCATCACACTGCCAGCTATGTAGCAGTCCTCTGAGGACTGGTCAAACAACAGTGCTCTTGCCATGGGGCTGCGCGCCACCTTGTGGATGGTTTTAGTATCCGTAGGCATGGTAAAATGCTTACCTCATAGAACAGTCATACAAAGGTCTGGCGAGTAGTGGTAAGCACGCAGCAAGTCTGCCCTTGGTACAGCTTATAGGCAGGGCTCCCAGGAGGATGATTTGGCCACACAGTGAGCACACCTTTGTCCCTGCCTGCCACTCCTGAACAAAGATGCAGGGCATAGGAACTGAATAAGAAGGCCCTTCCCCTACACATCAAATAGCAGAAGGTTCAAGCAGCCAACAAAGACACAGTGAGCCTACATTCAATCTTAGCAGGCCCCAAGAGAATTACTAGGACCCCTGCAGAGCTCGGAGATTCATCACTCATATCTTTCCGCATGTAACAAACTTTGGGTACAGGTTAGCTGCACAGTAAGAGAGCCCTCATGGCTGTCTCCTCCAGAGATATGGTTATGGAATATTTTGCCAGGCAGTGAGACTGTCTTCAAGCCGGCAGAAAAGCAGCAGGCTTAAGAAGGCCATTCAGACCCACAAGGAGCTTACGCAGACCTGACTTTCCTACAGTGGAACATTTCAGACTGGTTAGGCATTCAGAGAACACGCACTCAAAGAAACAATCATACAGAGCTCTGGAGAGTCATTGTACAATATGCAATGAGCCTGACCTTGCTGCAACCATGTGCCAGGGCCACTATGTGAATTGGTGAGCCATGCATTGAGCCTGCCCTCCACCACCAATCAAACAGGTGAAGCATTGGGTTCTAACTAAAATTGCAGACATGTCCAACTCATAAAAAAATGAAGGCAGCAGAAACTTGAGGAGCTCCTAGTCACAGTGTGAGACTGCCAGGCCCCTGGAGTTCAGGCACTGGACTGTTGAGGTACAGTTTGGAACTAACACACCTGCACTCCTATGGCTGGCACACAGTGAAATATTTAATACCTGTTTGATGTATTGTGAGAACCAACTGGCTTCATCCTCCTTGCAGTGAAACTTTGACCTGCAAACTATCATGAAGTGAGTTCACACTTATCCCAAGCTAAATCAAGCAGACTGTTTAGAAAAAAATTATTCATGCAGAATCTTCCTGCTCGCCAGAGCATGCATAGTGCCATCTGCAAAGGAAAGGTTATCGAATCAGTGAGAAAACCTCACTTGCCCTAACTGTCATACTTACACTCAAATTATAAGGTACTTCAATTCCATTCATGCCCTTATGCCCCCAAAAATCCTAACCATAAATCAATCAATAAATTGCACAGTCCAATGCTGAGGTGCTTGAAATACTACACTATTCCTAAACCTAATACCAAATCTAATCGTGTTGGTGACCATGAACCCCACACTGTAACACACACCTCGATTAATTCCAAGACTAAGACTTGCCCCAAACTTAACTCTAAATCTACAACTACTCTAACCCTTACCTATGTACCTGGAATTGCACACCTCTGCTGCCCATAATCCTACAAATTATGCTAGCATTAAACATTCGAACCACACTCCAGGACACTGGAAGTGAAATACTGACACTATGCCTCACACTAGCAGAGCCCAAACCGAAATCTACCACTACAGTTAACACTACCCATCACAGCTGCACTGCAATGCTCAGATACATGGATCCCACCATATACCTCAAGCTCATAGAAATCTCTGCCCTAACTTTCATTCACAAAGTCAAATTGAGGCACTTCAGTTTCATCCATATACCTTTCACAAAGTCTAATCCTGAACAGAATCATAAACACTATTCCCCAGTATCAATGCAGTGGTACTTGAAATCCCACACTAGTCATAAAGATCAGGCCAATGGTAATAGTGACACTAATTATGGAATCCAAACTCTAATATCCAGTAATTGAAATTCAAGGACCATCACTCACCCATACCTAACCCTAACTATAGCAAGAATCCTAACTGAGGTGCTTACATTCCTAATGATTCCTAAACCTAATCCTAATATTAACAATAGCACTAAACTCAAATCCATACTCCTCTACATACGTAGTGAAATTGTGACAATATGCCTAACCCTAAGTAGAATCCTCACCCCAATCTTAAGCCAAACTCTATAAATCCTAGCTACACTGCAATGCTCAGGTAGTTGGAACCAAACACTACCTCATCGCAATAAAAATGCTGGCCCTAACCTGCAATCTCACACTCAAATTATCGTGTGAGTTCCATTCATGTCCAAGACACCATGACTTACCCTAATCCTTATCTTTGATCCTATAGAGTGGTACTTGAAATTCTACACTATTCCTAACCCTAAGGCCAAATTGAATGCGGATATTAACTATGAGACTCAGAAACCAATACACGCGACCTGAAATTCCTGCACTCTCTCTGAGCCCAACATAGAGCCTAACCATGACCTGACCACGACTGATACCCAGGTATTTACACTACTGAAAACATCCTAACTCAAACCACAAAATTTGCAGTAACACTGACAATCTAAGCCATACTACAGTACACAGGGGGTGAAATTCCTAAACTATTCATAACCCTAAAACTAAGCCTAAACCTGTACTCATCCCTGCACTACCCATTATGTCTGCAATGCTCAAGTACCTGGAATCCAATACTATTCTTCAACCTCATGCACATAGTTGCCCTATCCTTCACACTCACACTGCAGTCATCAGGTAATTAAACTCCATCCATATTCATAATGCCTAAACTAAACCTAATACTACACCTGTTGCAAAACCTCAATGCTAATGCTAACAATAAAGGCTAAACTGAAGCCTAACCCAAAACGTAACACTTCACCCAAAACCTAATTCCAACAGCATCGCTAAACCCTCAACCCTATCCCTACCCAACCAAACAGCTACCCCAAACATGACCCTAACAATATCCCCGTTTCACGCATTCTAACACCACTCCCAAAGCTAACCCTAAAATTTACAGTAACATTAACTTTCAAACCCATACTTCAACACAGAAGATGTGAAATTCCTGCATGATTTCTAACCCTAAGCCTGATCCAAGCCCTAATGCTAACTCTAACAGTACTTATCAGAGCTACACTGCAATGCTCTGATACTTGGAATCCAACACCATTCCTCGCCCTCAGAAAAATCCTTTCCCTAAGTGTCACACTCACACTGCAATTACAAGGTACTTCAATTCCTTCCATATTCTTACCCCCCAAACTAATCCTAATCTTAAACAAATCCCTTAATCCCACATTCCAATACTGAGGTGCTTCAACTACTACACTATTCCTAACCCTAATGCCAAATATAATCATGATACAAACTATTAAAAACACACTGCCACACATAGGTATTTAAATTCTAAGACTAAGGTTTAGCCCAACCTTAACCCTAACTGTAAAGCTACCCTAACCCTGACCTAGGTACCTGCAATCCCACACCGCTGCTACCCATAATCCAGTAATTTACACTAACATTAAACATTCAGTCCACACACCAGTAACCTTGGTGTGAAATTCTTAACCTACACCTAAGACAAGGTCAAGTCATAAACCTAAAACTAACACTAAAGCTAACACGACCCATCTGAGCTGCACTACAATGTTCAGGTACTTGGAATATCACAGTATACCTCAGAAACATAACTTCCTTTTCCTAACCTTCAATGACAAACTAAAATTATCAGGCACTTGAATTCCATCCTTATCCCTTTCATCAAGCATAACCCTAACCTAAACCTAAAGACTACTCCCCAATTCCATTACAGCATAACTTGAAATCCTACACTGTTCCTAAACTTCTGACCAAATCTAATGCTGACACTAACTATGAAACCCACACTCCAATAAGCAGGAAAGGAAATTCGAAGACTGTCATTCACCCCAGCCCTAACCCTAACGCTGAAAGTATCATGAACCTTAACCCAGGTGCTTATATTCCTAAATGATTGCAAACCCTAATCCTAAAATCAGCACGAAAACTGTACTTAGAGCCATACTCCACTATAAGGTAGTGAAATTCTGACTCTATTCCTAAACTTTAACTGAATCCTAATCCTAAATATAAGGCAAACTTGATGAATCCTTTCTAAACTGCAATGCTCAGGTACTTGGAATCCCAAACTCTGCCTTAATCTCA
This sequence comes from Fukomys damarensis, assembly GCF_012274545.1. Classification (NCBI taxonomy): domain Eukaryota; kingdom Metazoa; phylum Chordata; class Mammalia; order Rodentia; family Bathyergidae; genus Fukomys; species Fukomys damarensis. The sequence goes on along the minus strand of NW_022901014.1, from coordinate 46,984 downwards.
TAAATATACTGACTCTAAACTGCAATCTCACATGCAAATTGTCATGTAGTTGGATTCCTTCCACGTCGCAGACCCCATAAATCAACCCAATACTTAACCAAAGGCTTAATCCCAAGTTCCATTACAGCGGTACTTGAAATCCAAAACTATTCCTAAGCCTGAGGCCAAATGAAATGCTGATATCAATATGAGACTCACACTATGATACACAGATACTGAAATTTCTACACTCTCACTGACTCCAACCCCAAGCCTAACCCTAGCACTGCCATGAATCCTAACACAGTTACTTACATTCCCAAAACAATGCTAATCTGAACCCTAAAATTAACACTTACAATAAGCATCTAACCCATATGCCAATACACAGGGGCTAAAATTCAAACAATATTCAATACATTCAACCCAACTGCAATTTTTGTAGAACTGGATTCCAACAGTACTCCTCAACCTCCTGAAAATACTTGCCCTAACCTTCACACTCACACTGCAATCATCAGGCACTTGAACGTCATCCATATTCATAATGCCTAATCTAATCCTAATTCTAAACGTGCCACAAAACCTCAAGCATAAAGCTATCCCTGAAGGCTGACACTAACACTACACTAAACCCTAAGGAAAATCCTAAAGTCTAATCCTAAACCGAACAGTAACTCTAGCCAAATGATAGCCCTAATGACAACCCAAACCCCTATCCCTCACAATAACACTAATCCCTTACTCCACTAGCCCTAATCCTAACCTCTAACACTAATCCTAAACACTAATCCTCACTCTAACGCTAAGTAGCCTTAATCCTAACTTACCCTAACTCTACCCCTAACCCTAATCCTGACACTCACCCTAATGCTAATCCAAATCCTAATCAAAGCACTAAGCCCTAACTCTAGTTAAATATTCTAACTCTAACTCTAAAGCCTTACCCTAACACCAAAAGTTAGTCCTAACCATAACTCCCAACATTAATCCCTTACTATTATCCCTAATGCCAACCAAAACCTAAAGTCTATCCATAAATGGTAACTCTAACCCTAATTCTGTTTTTCATTTTCAGAATACAAAAACCAGGGAATTAAATTCTAAATATATATTTAACCCTATCCCTAATACCAATTCTCAGCCAAAGCCTAACCGTCTAATCCAAAACTAACTTTAACTTCCCCCTCTCCCTACCTCTACCCATAGTTCTAATGCTAATCCTTCCCTTACTCATAACCCTAACCTTAATCCTACCTCTAACCCTAACCTTAAATATTAAACCTTAACCCTAATCCCTAATATTAATCCTCAATTGTTCCCACATTGTACCTTAAAATTTTCAGTACTCTTAATCCTATCCCTAACCCCAGTATGTACACTAACGCATCCTCCAGTCCTAAACCGAATTTCTACCCTATCCCAAAACCTAGTGTAACTCATACACACACACACACACACACACACACACACAC
>NW_022901014.1:43865-44351 GCF_012274545.1 Fukomys damarensis | reverse complement strand
CTACTCATCCATAAAGAAGGATAAACTAGAGACATTAATAACTAAATGGATGAATATTGAGGCCAAACTCTTATGGAAAATAAATAGGACACACGTGTGTAAATACTATATAGTTTTTCTGGTGTGAAAAACAAAGTGTAAATAGGATTCGAATTTTACAATTGATAATGTGAAATAGGAAGAAAAGGGCTAAAAGAGTAGTGTAAGTGAGAAGAGTAGGGCAAAGGAAAGAAGGGAAAAGAAAAAATATGAGAAGAGGAAAAAATGGTAAGAAAGACTTTGTAAATATAGAAGGGTGGAGGGGGTGAAGGGAGGGCAGGAATATGGGGAAAAATAAGAACAAAGATACATCCTGTAAACGTACAAGATCCCACTGATGAATGTAACTGTATTGTACAACATAAAAGTACCAATAAACCGTGAAAAAATTTAAATTCACAAAAGTAATTATCAATTATCTTGCTATATCAATGATGCATCAATTTT
>NW_022901014.1:8169-43431 GCF_012274545.1 Fukomys damarensis | reverse complement strand
AGTCTCATAAGTCCAGTCATTCAAGTAATTAAATGACAAGTATCTGTAAATACAAATTAAATATATTTCACCGTACAACTATATAGCATGTATATTTATATTTTGAATTATATTTAATTGATATATATGTAAATTTTATACACTATTTATGTGAATCAGTATAGAAATCATTTTGATAAACTTCAGAAAAATGAAATTTGTACTCTCTGAATGATATGTTTTCACATCAATGAAACAAGCCAAATACAGGATTGTTCCTTGAAAAACATATATTGCAAAATAAATTTGTTTTCAAAACACAGAAATAATCCTCAATATCAAAAACTAACAATTCAACAAAAAATGGAAAATTTCTGAACCAGACAATATCAGACCATATCAAAGTCAATGACCAAAAAGTTCACAGTACAATAATCAATACTGTTTCTGCAAACAAAGCATTTTTGCACTGAAGAAAATCAGTAAATAATCCCATTAATGACAGCTTCAAAAAAAAACTTAAAACCTGAGAATGATCACGACAAAAAAAATAAACATCCCCTATAACAAAAACTGCAGTGCTCTAAATAACAGAGAGAATTTGAAGACACTAGAAAATAGACGCTCCTTGCTCCTGGATAGGCACAGCCAGCGAATATAGTCAAAATTTTCATATTCCCACAGATGACAGATGTTTTTCATGCAATTCCCATCCAACTACTTGCAGTATTACTTACAAAACTATAAAGCACACTGCTGCAATTCATCAGAAGTCAGAAAAGACCAAGAGTAGCCAAAGAAGCCTGAACATAAGAGCAAAGCAGGATGAATCATTATTCAAATTTTAAAGTTATGTTGTCAATTTAAAGTGATAAATATATCATAGTATTGGCAAGAAAAATACATGTTGATTGCAACAGAAGTCAGAATGAAGAAACAAACCCAGGCACCTTTAACCACTTGACTTTAGACAAAAGGTCAAGCAACATACAATGGAGAAAGAGAGTATCTTCAAAAATTGTCTTGAAAATGCTCATGATGCCAGTACAGAAAACAAAATCCAGACCCAATTTCACACATTCTCTGCCAAAGCCAAGTCAAAATGGACAAAAAAACTAGATATTAAATGAGAAACATAGAATAGCATGGAAAATAAAATATGTAGATCTCTTGAAGACATGAACAGGAAGGACTATCTGAATAACTCAATTGCACAAGAAATAATATCAACAATCAACATGTGACATTTTGTCAAATCAAGATGATTTTCAGCAAAGGAAACACCATACAGACTGAAGAGAACATCTCCAGAGGGGGGAAAACTTTGTCAGCTATTCCCTGGACAGAGGATTAATATTTAAAATATATTTCAAAAACTCAAAAATGTTAGACATGCCAAATAAAGACCAAGTTTTTAAAAAAATAAGTACTCATTTATGGCCACAAAATGTAGAAAGATTATATTCAATATCTTTGTCCATTAGAGAAATTCAAATCAAAACCCCATTCCAATTGGAACTCATTCCAGTAAGCATGTGTAAGAACACAAAAAGTAACACAGGTGAGGTTGAGGGGGAAAAGGAACCATTCTGCAAAGTTTACTGCAATAAGAAATAGTACAAACACTCTGGAGAGTCCCCCACCAAATTACAATCAGAGATCCTGCTATAACTATTTTGGGTATTTTCACTAAAGATGTAATGACATCTTACAGAGATACATGCTTTCACTGTTTGTAACAGCACAATTCATAACATCTAAATTTTGGAAACAACCTATATATCCATCAAAAGATAAATATATTTAAAAATCTGGTATATATACAAAATAGAGTACTACTCATCATAAAGCAAGACAAAATGCACTTCGGAGATTGAGGCAGTAAGATTACTGTGAAACAGAGGTCAGTCTGGTTATCCCAGCCAGATGCAAGACTAAACTATAGCAAAAAAAAAAAAAAAAAAGAAAAGAAAAGAAAAGAAAAACCAGAAATGCTTGATTCATTTGTAGGAAAATGAATGCCTCCTGAGACTATAATGCTAAGTGCAATGAACTACACCCTAAGGGTTAAATATTGAAGAGTTTCCTTTATAGGAAAATCTAAAAGTATTCAAAATTTAAATGCTATATCAAAGAAAAGTGAAATGAAAAGTTGATGTAGATTTTGAGAAGGTAAGAAGGGGATCTAGGTTTATAAAGAGGAGAAGACTGGTTCTGCCAGCTGCCTCACAAGTGCAAGGTCCCCATTTTGATCCGCAGCACCAAAAAAAGGGCTGTGCGGTAAGACTGGGCAGAGAAAGGAAAGTAAAAGTGATTAACATGTAATATGTATATGTAATGATTCCACAAGTTAATTATAATTATGAATCATAACTGTATACCAGTTAAAGCAACAACAAAGAAGACTTTGGCCAAGATTACAATATAGGGTTAAATTTGCCTATCAACAAATCCATGAATCAAATAGGGAGCAGTTCAGAGAACAAGGACCCCACAAGCATGAGGGTGCAGGCATGCATGGCACTGGGCCGCATAAACCAGTGAGCACTCACCTGAGCAGCACTGGCTCAGAGACTTCATATCCAGGTCAAGGGGAAGAGGAGGCCGTTGGAGTAGAATTCAAAGTAGTGTCCAGGGGCCTGCACAGCCCTTTGCTGCTCCACCATCCTTCCATGCAGCAGAACGTCCTGAAGTTTGTGATGATAGAGCCCTGAGTAGACAGCTGAAAAAATGGGATTTGTTGACACACAGCCGCCAATCAGGACAAGAGACAATTTCTGTTTGCATGGCGTGTTTAGTGGTGAGGAGCGCTATAAACAGAACCAGCTGCTGCATGAGGTAAGGAGAAAACCAACCAGCTGAATGTTTCAATTCTTCTCTTATCTAAATGCAAGCATTTATCTTGTTACTGCCCAAAATTTGTTTAAAGGATTAAAGCTTAAGATAGTTATCCGTTCTTAGTAAAATTTAAAACAAAACTTTATTAAAGTTTTTAGATTTGTTGAAATAATTTTGATCTCTACTGCTTCATTAAAATTAAATCTTTCAACATAGGGAAGGGTGGAGGAGGGGAAGGGAGGGCAGGGGGATGGGAAAAATAAGAGCCAAGATGTATCATGTAAAGGCACAAGGTCTCAGTGATGAGTGTAACTGTGTTTTATACCTAAAATGGTTCAATAAAGAAAAAAAATAAAAATTAAGTGTTTTTCAAAATGAGTCTTATATTATTTATTTTTCCTTACCTGTCAGCCAACGCAGTTTGTACTTTGTCAGCGAGGCTGTTTACAACAATATCTTAGTTTTAATTATATAGAAATTTAATGGCCCCATTTTATTGTTACCCTACAAATAGGCAGAAATGACAGTTCAATAGATAAAACTTGCAAAGTGGAGATAGTAGACATTACATATTATCTTTAATAGACTGAACTATTTAGCTGGAAAACATTGGCTTTTTGTCTTAAATCTTAGAACTTTCCCTCTAATTTTCCTAGACTGGGTTCCAGAAGAACTCCTCATGTGAAAGTTAAGTTTGAGAACTACAAAATTTTGCTATTTGCATCCACCAAAGCTAGTTGGCTTGTTAAATACATGCTACTGAAGAAAACCTGGCCCGAGTGGCAGGCATCCCCTAGGAGCTTACCCAAATGTTCTGACCAGAGAAAATGAAACAATATTTATAGGCTAACTTCAGAGATGATTGATGCAAAACTGTAAATATAACCAGCTAAATACATAGTCTAAGAGCTTATAAAATAAGCTAATGTATTATTAACTCTGTTGAAAACCAGAGGAGAACGGAGGCCTAATTGGCCTCCTCTGTGAGCACAAAGGAAAAAGGCTGCACTCAGGTGGGATTATATACTGTAGGGGCCAAGGAAAATTTAAGGCACCTGAGGTTAAGTTGTTTACCAGAGTTTGTACTAATGAATTGAGAACATTGGCCATTTCTGTGCTACAGGTAAATTTCCCCAGTGCCCTTTGTAAGAAATGATCTTACTTGTCTCCTTTTTCCAGACCAAAAAAATAAAAAATAAAAAATAATAAAAAAAGAGGAATTGGACTCCAGAGGCAGCAAAAGCAAAGCTTTCAATCCAAATTCTTCTGAGAGTGGTGTCCATACAGACATAGGCACAGACTAGTTGAGAAGCTGTGTTTTTATTCCTAACTCACAGGAGTTCTCCCTCCCATCTCCATCGGCCAGGAGAACAGGGTTCACATTCTACCCTGAGCAATCAATTTCATCCCACACCTGTTGTTCCCCTCCAGTTTTTTTTTTTTTTATTCCCTCCTCACTCTGTATTTCTCTTTATACTTATTTATAGCATGTTGGCTTCCCAGACTGGAGAAAAATCAGCTCAGGAGTGTTTTTATAGCCTATGTGTCCTTGTTCACTGATCTAAGTCTATTAGCTATTATTAACTGTGCTTATTAGCACAGTTAGTGAAATATGAACCAGTTAAAAAGTTTACAATCTTTTCCTCTCTTTATTATAGAATCCTTTTCCTATTTTCATGTTTAAAGGGTTTAGTTTTGTTTCATTTTGTAGTTTTCAAGTCTTTCTCATGCTGGTTGATTTTCTTCATCATAAGTCAATAGTTTCTTGTAATTGCAAGAGATAATGTTTTTGATATGCTACAGATCTTCTTAGTTGGGGCAGACTCAATCTTTGGGCTAGGACTCTCACATCTGCAATAATGCAGCCTCCTATGCCAGGGCAGACTCCAGCTACAATTGTGAGGGATGTTTCAAACAAGTTTTCTAGCCACCCTGTGAAAGGATCATCAATTTATGAATTTTCAGTAACTTCATCAGCTGAAGTATGGAAACCTTACAGTGTCTTAGTGATGATCCCATCTGAGACGTTATTATAAAGAATAAAAGTTCAATATTTTGCTCCTAACAAGATATCTTCTTTCCCCAATATCATACCTATAGCAATCTGGTGAACTTGATGACTGTCAGTACCTCATGCAAAGGCAATTTAGTGCTATGTTTTGGTGACTTTGTCCTATGTCATCAAGGTGTATCCATGATTTTACATTTATCAGAACTGTCTTTTTTTAAGGCTGTATATTATTGGTTTCCATCCCACATTTTTAATATTCACTCCTCAGTAACTCTGTGTGTGTGTGTGTATGTGTGTGTGTGTGCATGTGTGCATGCATACATGTGCTTTTCTTACTTTAGGTACAATTGTGTTGTGAGGTAGGTGGTTGTGAAAATGGTTTTTACATTTTTTTGGAAAGTATTGATCCACAATAATACTTAATAAAATACATGTATGCAATGTGTAATAATCAAATTTGTTTAATTAGCATTTTCACTATTGAGAATCTATTTTCAAAATTTTTATATTTTCCTAGAAGAATAATTTGCTTAAAAGTTTCAGGAACTGCCATAATCTTTCCAAGAGTGGACATACCATCTACCATTTTTCACCAGCAATATATGAGTTTTCCTATATGGATCTCAAAGCCAATCAAGGTGCCACCTGATCCTTAACTGTCACACTAACACTACCAAAATGCAGTCCAATCAGAGCTGTAAAACCATTCTGCTACTGTGTGAAAGTTATATTAGAATGAGGAGGATCATGAATAATAACAATACTAAACAACATTGTGTGCATATTTTGTGAGATTTAAATGCCGCTCGGTTACTTACTATTCTCATTGGTGAGACAAAATACCCAGCACTCAAAGTTTATAACATTAAGGCTTATGTCAGCTCACTGTAGTGGTTTCAGTCCATAGTTGTCTGGTTATAAGGGTGGGAACCTTAGCAGAGGGCCATCACAGAGGAGAAACAGTAAAAGGCATGGCAAGAAGGCAGACAGCAGCAGGCCTCCTTTCCTTTGTAGCCCTTCCAGACTCACTCTTATTAGGGATGGTGACTCCCACACCCAGGGTGGGGCTTCAGTCTTCAGGAAATCCATTTGGCCACATCCAGATCCATGCTAATTCCAGTCAGTGGACTAATTTAGTAGTACACATCCTTAACCCCAGTATCACACACCCTAGATCCAGCCAGGTATGAAAAGCCCCACCTATGAAGTTTTGAGGAGAAATTGAGATACAAGCTGTAATGTGCACTATCTTGAAATTATAATATTCAGAGCCCACTGCATGGATATTACATTTGAAATGTCACTCACTGAGTATTATCATAACATTATGAAGTGGTCACAGTGTGGACAGTACAAGAGAGATCACTCCATGCATCGTATATCAGTATCTGAGGCTAATGTCTGAGTATTACTGCGCATGAGTACAGAAGGGCATGTCATGGATATTGTTGGTATTTAAGACCACAGGACATATAATAGTACTATTTGTTGCTGTAAGGATATAAAATTAGTATTACAGGCCACACTAAGGACATTAAATTACCACTAAAGGCCAAAGTGTGGATATTATACTAAGATGCCATTTAGATTTAACATGGTGGGTCACATCTGTAATCCAGACACTTGAGAGACTTAGGGAAGAGGACTTGAGTTCTAGGGCACCTAGACTACATCATGAGATGCTGTCTGAAGAGAAAAAAATGCTGCTATACAGATTTTATATTAGTCTGAGAAGTCCACATTGTGGATATTACAGGCCACAGAATAAATAATATATACTTACTAAAAGGCCATCGTGAGGATACTATCATCGAATTAGGGGCCAGTATGTGGACAATAGACTCATATGAAGGAGCTACTATGTTAATATTTTATTAGTACTGGGACTCTGAAGTGTGGTATTATGTTGCCAATACAGTGCTATAATGTGGACATTAGAACAGTACGAGGAGCCACAGATGAAATGTATTTGCTTTGATGCTATTCTGTATATATTAGTATTAGATACTGAAGTGGAGACATCAATAATAGAAGCTAATCCAAGGTTATTAAATTCGTGTTAGAGGAAGCAAAGTGGATTGCTATTAGAGGCCATTGGCCCTTCTTACTGGAAAACACCATTGCCCATCTGAAAAAAGTGAGTTGGTGATGTGAGTAAAATTGGCTCTTCTAATGCTTTGAAGCTAGCATTAGATCCTTTCTACCCAAATATTTGCCCTTCTTTGGTTTGGTCGGTGACAAGGAGACAAATCTGAGCCAATCAGCCTAAGTGGCTGGTAACACGTTGGGTGAACAGGGAGGGACTTTAATGTATCCTAGCAATCACTAGGGAAAGAGACTGCTTGCTCATGGATAGCTTGACATGCTCTTGGGACTCCAGGGACATTTCAGTACTTGCAAGGAACACTTTTGTTCTCTCAAAATTATCCTTTCTTTGCCCATGTTCTGCATTAGCTGCCCATAAATGTTTTTGTCAGTTAAAAAAAGTTTCAGGATTTTGTAAAAAATGAGGTAGCTGAGTAAATCTGGAGTTAATTCTGTATCTTCCCATCTATTCCGCTGATACTCAGATCTTTTTCTTTGCCAGAACCACACTGTTTTTATAACAGTCACTTTGCAGTATACTTTCAAGTTGGGAATTGTTTTGAGCAGTTTATAACAGAGCTTTTAAAACACAACATCAGTTTTTTTAAAAAAAAATAATCTAAAGTTATATTTGTGGAAAAATGTATCATGAATCTTGAATTCTATATTGGCTCCCAAAGACACCTGAGAATTACCTGATTCCCAAATGGCTTATATAATTTTAGACATTACTGAATGAAACCCTGCTGCTCATCCTAGAATAAAAGTAGTTAGAAGAAGCAAAAAAATATGATTGGGATCTAGCCTCATGGTGCAAATGCAAAAAAAAAAAAAAAAGCATAGCAAAGCAGACCAAAACAAAGGAGTATTCTAAACCAAATGAAACCAGAAAAAATGTATGGAATGTTTCTGTAACTTTTGAATCTCATTTACACAAATCTCTTTTCACACAAGAATGAAGTGCAATAGCTCTGAATGGCCCCAAATAGGAAAGGTCTTTGCCTCATCCAATTGGCACTGCAAAGAGAGGTTCAACAAGTGGATACAGTAGATGCTTTGAGTAAGCTTCAAGGGAGGGAAACCAGATTCAGCCCATCAACTCCAAATATGAGACTGCTAGGCCCCTTGAATTCAAGCAGTGAGGAGGTGAGGTATAGTTTGAAACTAAGAGACCTGCACTCATAAGCCTAGCATCCAGTGAAACATTTAGTACCTCTTCGATGCATTGTAAGAACCAACTGCCATTGTGCTCCTTGCATTGCTACTTTGAGCTGCCGACCAGCACAAAGTGAGTTCACTCTCAGCACAGGCTACATCAGAGATACTCTGTAGGAACAATTATTCATGCAGAGCACTCCTGCTTTCCACAGCATGCATACAGCTATCTGAAAAGGAATGGTTATCAAGTCAGAGAGAAAATCTTGCTTGTGAGAGAATCATGTTGAAAAATAAGCAGGGCATGGCCATGCTTTGATTCCTTCAGTGACACAGCATGCAATAGGCCCCCAATTGATCAATGGTTTGCTGAGCTCTCAGCTGTCATTCCCAGTATCTGCCTCCACAAAATGCCTCACATGGTAGGGGCACCGAGAGCTCTGGCTGATATCATGCTGAATGAAGCACAAGGGGCTCCAGCCAGCCAGCCAAATGATGAGCAGAAGATCAACCAGGTTTGCCTCCAGCAGACCTTTTAGGAGGCATTGGTGCTGCAGTGAGCTCAAATGGACCCCAGCCTGATAAGAACCATCTGCAAAGGAATGGTTCATGAGCCAGTCAGTCTGCTGTCCCTTCACACTACAACCTGAGGACAAATGAGCAGGGCCTAGCCATGCAGTCAGCCTGAGTTGCCAATGATCCCAAATAGCACAGCAAAATACAGTGGGGAGCCATGCAATGAGCCTGCATTCCCACTCCTTTGACTCCCACATGCCACCTAGGACCTGGTAATACCACAGGGAGCCCTCACTCCTACCTGTAGCATGTGACTGATCTTCAGTGGATCTTTAGGCCCATGTTGAATCTGCTCTGCCTATCGTGACTACAGCGGACTGCTCAAGGAGTGGTTAGCAATGCGGTCCACATGTCATCACTCTGCCAGCTATGTAGCAGTGCTCTGAGGACTAGTGACCCAACAGTGCTCTTTCCCTGGTGCTGAGCGCCCCCTGGTCCATGGTTTAAGGGTCAGTAGGCATGGAAAAATGCTTGCCTTTGGAAAATTCATACAGAGGTCTGGAGAGTACTGGTAAGCATACAGAAAGTCTGCCCTTCATGCAGCTTATAGGTATGGCTCCCATGAGGAACATTGGGAAAGCCAGTGAGCATACCCTGGTCTCTGCCTGCCCCTCAGGAAATAGCAGTGTATAGTAACTGAATAAGAAGGCCCTTACCCCAGACGTCAACCAGAAGAAGGTTTAAGCTGCCAATAAACATGCAGTGAGCCTGCATTAAATCTTAGCTGCCTCCAGCACATGATTATGACCACTTCCCAGCAGCGAGAGCTGGCACTCCTACCTTATGCATGTAACAATATTTGTGGATTAGTTACTAGCACAGAGAGTCAACTCTCACTGCAGTCTCATCCAGGGATATGGCTGGAAAATATTTTGTACAACTGTGAAAATATCCTCAAATGGCACACAAGCAGCACTCTTGAGAAAGCCAGTCTGAAACACAATGAGGTCACGAAGACCTGACTTTCATACACTGCAACATTTAAGACTGGTTAGGCATTCAGTGAACATGCTATCAAACAAACACTCATACACAGGTCTGCAGAGACATTGCACAATATGCCGTGAGCCTGAACTTGCGTAAGCCATCAGCCAGGGCCACGATGTGAATTGGTGAGCCATGCAATGACCCTGCCTCACCCCTAAATCAAACAGGATAGACATGGGTTCTATGGAAAATTCCATACATGTCAGACTCACAACAAATTGAAGGCAGAAGAAACATGCGGATCTCTTAGTCACAGTGTGATGCTGCCAGACCCTTGCACTTCAAGCAATGGACAGTTGAGGTAGAGGTTACAACTAAGAGACTGGCACTCATAAGGCTGTCATGCAGTGAAACATTTAGTACCTGTTTGACGCATTGTGAGAACCACCTGGCATCGTCCTCATTTCAGTGCAACTTGGAGCAGTACAATAGCATGAAGTGAGTTCACTCTCATCCCAGTCAACATCAAGCAGGCTATTTAGGAATAATTATTCATGCAGCATTCTCATGCTCTCCACAGCATGCATACAGCCATCTGAAAAGGAATGGTTATCAAGTCAGTGACAAATCCTCACTTGGGGCCAGAGTCCTATTGAAAAATGAGCAGGGCATGGCCATACATAGATAGCACCAGCGATGCAGCATGCAAAAGTCCCCTGATTGAACAATGGGTTGCTGAGCTCTCAGCCTGCATTCCCACTACCTGCCTCCTGCAGAAGGCCTAGGAAAGTTTAGCAGCACAGAGAGCCCTCACTCATCATTCTGCATGAAGCACAACAGCAAGCCAGCCAAAGGATGAACAGCAACTTATCCAGGGTTGCCTGCAGCAGATAGTTTAGGTTGCACTGGTGATGTAGTGTGTTCAAACTGACCCCAGCATGATACCAACCATGTGCAAAGGAATGGTTCATGAGTCAGTCAGCCTGCTGTCCCTTCACAATACAACTTGTGGAGAAATGAGCAGGGCCCAGCCGTGCAGTCAGCCTGAGTTGCCAATAATAGCTAATAGCACAGCAAAATACAGTGGAGAGTCATGCAGTGACCCTGCATTCCTCCTATTTTGACACCCACAGACCCTGAGGACCTGATAATACCGCAGGGAGCCCTCACTCCTATGGTGTGGATTTCGGCTGAACTTCAGTGCATCTTTAGGCCCATGCTGAATCTGCCCTGCCTAACTTGACTATAGTGGACTGCTCAAAGAGTTGCTAGCAATGCAGTCCACATGTCATCACTCTGCCAGCTATGTAGAAGTCCTCAGAGGACTGGTCGGCCAACAGTGCTTTTGCCCTGGTGCTGAGAGTCCCCTAGTGGATGGTTTAAGGATCAGTAGGCATGGAAAAATGCTTGCCTTTTGAAAATTCATACAGAGGTCTGGTGAGTAGTGGTAAGCATGCAGAAAGTCTGCCCTCAGTGCAGCTTATAGGGAGGACTCCCATGAGGAACATTTGGAAACACAGTGAGCACACCCTGGTCGATGCCTGCCCCTTGTGCACAAAGGAGCAGGACATAGAAACTGAATAAGAAGGCCCTTATGCCAGACATCAACTAGAAGAAGGTTCAAGCAGCCAATAAACATGCAGTGAGTCTGCATTGAATCTTAGCTGCCTCCAGCACGTGAGTACAACCCCTTCCCAGCTGTGAGAGGTGGCACTCCTACCTTTTCACATGTAACAATATTTGGGGATTAGTTACTAGCACAGAGAGCCAACCCTCACTGCAGTCTCATCCAGGGATACGGGTGGAGAATATTTTGTACAGCAGTGAAAATATCCTCAAATGGCACACAAGTATCATTCTTGAGAAGGCCAGTCAGAAACACAACGAGGTCACGCAGACCTGACTTTCATACAGTGCAACGTTTAAGACTGGTTAGGTATTCAGTGAACACGCTATCAAACAAATGCTCATACAGAGGTCTGGAGAGACATTGCACAATATGCCGGGAGCCTGAACTTGCCGAAGCCATCAGCCAGGGCCACTGTGTGAATTGGTGAGCCATGCATTGAGGCTGCCCTTACCCCTAAATCAAAGAGGATAAACATTGGGTTCTAAGGAGAATTGCAGACATGTCAGATTCAAAACATATTGAAGGCAGAAGAAACATGAGGAGCTCTTAGTCACAGTGTGACATGGTGGACCCCTGGACATCAAGCAATGGACAGTTGAGGTAGAGTTTACTACTAAGAGACATGCACACAAAAGGCTGGCATGCAGTGAAACATTTAGTACCTGTTCGACACATTGTCAGAACCACCAGGCATAGTCCTCCTTTCAGTGCAACTTAGCAGTACAATAGCATGAAGTGAGTTCACTCTCATCTCATTTGACATCATTCAGGATATTTAGGAAAAATTATTCATGCAAAATTCTCATGCTCTGCACAGCATGCATACAGCTGTCTGAAAAGGAATGGTTATCAAGTCAGTGAAAAAAACCTCACTTTGGGCCAGAGCATTGTTGATAAATGAGCAGGGCATGGCCATGCATAGAGAGCACCACCGACACAGCATAAAAAAGGCCCCCAAATGAGCAAAGGGTTACGGAGCTCTCAGCCTGCATTCCACAACCTGCCTCCCGCAAAAGGCCTAGGATGGCTTAGCAGCACAGAGCACCGTTGCTCATCATTCTGCATGAAGCATAACAGGCTTCAGCCAGCCAGCCACATGATGAGCATCAGCACATCCAGGGTTGACTCCAGCATACCGTTTAGGTTGCATTGGTGCTGTAGTGTGTTCAGCTGACCCCAGCATGATACAAACCATCTGCAAAGGAATGGTTCATGAGTCAGTCAGCCTGCCGTCCCTACACACTACATCCTGTGGAGAAATGAGCAGAGCCCAGGCATGCAGGCAGGCTGCCTTGCCTTCAAAAACAAATAGCACATCAAAATACAGTGGGTAGCCTGCATTCCCCCTATTTTGACTGTTAGGGAATAGATCATGTTAAAGTATGCTGTGACGCCGCCTCACAGGCTGCATTCTCCTGGTACATCTTGGCTCCTAAAATGACCTCATGCCCTTATCCCTGGTTTCCCTCCCCCCCAAGGCCACAGTGGTCCAGGAAAGTTGAAACCTGTGTCTGCAGGACTGGGCCCATAAAAGCAACCTGGCCTGTGATTGATAGGTTAAAAGTAGCTCACTCCTCATAAATAAGCAATAGCCCACCCCAAAACTGATAAAAAGGACTTTCCTTTCTTTGTTCTCTCTCCTTCTGATTCTTCTTCCTCCTCTTTCTCTCTCTCTCTCTCTCTCTCTCTCTCTCTCTGCCTTCCTGCCTCCTGCTCACCTCCCTACAATAAAGATCTCCTGCCAGACCTCTCGGTGTGTGAGTGGCCTAATTGAGAAGGGGCACCCAAAGGGGCACGCGTGACCCCTTTCATTGGTGTCAGAAGAGGGATCTGGGATTGCCAGGCCTACGGGCTAAACCCAGATTCTAGGGTGCCCCTGCTCAGCCTCCGCCCAACGTCCACGGCCATTCTCCTCGTTGCCATCTTTACAGCCACAACTGACTCACCGATCTCCTGATCCTCCTTCTGGGTAAGTTTTCCCCTTTTGAGAAGTCTTCAGGGTAACGGGGACCCCAGACCCCAGACCACCCACAACGACCACATCTGGGACAAGGCCGGGGCCCAGGTCCTCTGTCCCTCAGTTTGGGCAAAGCGGGTTTGCCTCCGTTGAGTCCAGGACTCAACTGAACTAAGTCCGGGACTTAGTTCGCATAAATTCCTATCTCGTGTAAGGGATGCCTTCGTGGGAGACCGAATTTCAGCTATCTAGAACGGGTCTAGAAAAAGAGGAGTTTTATCAGAACTCTCGGAGACGTCTGGTCTTCTGATAACCTCCTGTCCTAGTGTTCGTGGACTCTGGTTCCTCTATACCCGCCGACTCTTCTTTGGGATGCTAACTCAGGAATTTGGAGGGTCTTGATTTAAAATCCAAACGGCTAATTTGCTTCTCTACTCAAATTTGGCCCCAATATAAATTAGGCAATCAAAACGTCTGGCCGCCTAATGGCTCCTTTGAATCGGGTCTGATTAGAGACCTTTACAACTTGTGCGAGCGGTAAGAAAAATGGTCAGAGAGCCCATATGTCAAGGGTTTTTCCTATCTGGCTAGCCAACCCTCTCTTTGTTCCACCACCAAAACCTCTCCCATACTTCTATTGTCTCAAGGTCGCTCCACAACTGACTCCCCTCCTCCGGAATCTCCTACCCCTCCCATTTCTTCTGACTCACCGACAACCCCACCCTATGCTCCACCTCTCACCTGCTCCAAGACACACAAGGGCCACACGATGGCACCCTTGTGTGAAGTAGCTGGAGCTGAAGGCATTGTCCTCGTTCATACTCCTTTTCCTATGTCTGAACTAGCTCTCATTCAGGCCAGACTTGGTTCTTTTACAGCCAATCCAACAACCTTTATAAAACAATTTCAAATTTTGACTCAGTCTTATCAACTAACTTACCATGATCTTTTTGTAGTTTTAACCAATGCCTTAACTCCCGAGGAAAATAGAAGAGTGCTGTATCAGGCTCGTGCACATGCAGACCAAGAACATTTAATGAACAATCACCACCCGGCAGGTGCTGCTGCAGTCCCTGATCAGGACCCAGAATGGGACTGCAACACAGAGGTGGGAATTGAAGCTCGAAACAGGTACATTAATTGTCTCCTTCATGGGCTCCACGGAGCTGCCATGAAGTCCATTAATTATGAAAAGCTTAATGAGATCATACAGGATAAAAATGAAAATCCATCCGCCTTTTTACAAAGTCTTACTGATGGCCTTCGTCAACATACCAGACTAGACCCTGAATCTGTGGATGGCCAGAGATTAATTATGATGCATTTCTTTTCTCAGAGCTACCCCGACATTAGACTTAAACTAAAAAAGCTTGATCAGGGGCACTTGACCCCTCAGGCAGAGGTTCTGGCTATAGCATTCAAGGCCTACCATGGCTGAGATGACCTCAAAATTACAAAGAAATATCAATTATTAACACAGGCTCTTAATTTGACCAGTCCACCTGTGCCACAGGAAAGAAAACTCCTACAAAAGAGCTCCCAACCACCAGGCCCCTGTTACAGGTATAATCAGGAAAGGCCACTGGACAAAGGACTGTCCTAATTCCAGAGTGCCAACTAAGCCCTGTCCCAAATGCCACCAGAGGGAACACTGGGACACAGACTGTCCCTTGGCATCCACCTGCCATCAGACCATCAGCTCCACAGCTCCCCAACATGCGGACCTGATAGGTCTAGCGCCAATGGAGGGACAATGAAGAGGCCCTGGCACACCTGGCCCAATGCGGATCACTGCCCAGGAGCCCAGGGTAACCTTAACTGTGGCAGGTAGGACCATTTCTTTCTTATTGGATACTGGTGCCAGCTTCTCTGCACTATGAGAATACTGGGGGCCCACCTCCCTTTCTCAGACTTCTATTGTTGGGGTAGAAGGCCAACTACAGCACCCTCGCCAGACTCCCTTACTGTCATGCACAATTGGCGACTTTTCCATTCCTTCATTCATTCCTAGTCCTCCCATCCTGTCCCGTTCTCTTATTGGGTCGTGACATTTTATCTCAAATTGGAACATCCACTCATTTTTTATGGTCAAGCCCTTCCAGCACTCCGACAACTTCCCTCTGCCTGGTACTATCTCAAGCCCTCCAATCCTCATCTTCCCAATCCAATAGGCCAATTAGCCCCTCTCTTGTTAATCCTCAAGTGTGGGATATTCACTCTCCCTCAGTAGCCAAAGGTCCCTGTCAGAATTCTCCTTAAAAATCCCTCACAATTCCCTAACTTGGCACAATATCCCCTCCCCCACTCTAGTTTAGAGGGACTAACTCCCATAGTACATGATCTCTTACAAAAGAGACTTCTGAGACATGCCAACTCTCCCTTTAACACTCCCATTTTAACAAAAAAAAAAAAACTTTGTGAGTCTTCATGGTCTCAGCTAAGCCAGACTTTGCCCACAGGACAACTCTAGACAAAGGAAAAGTTATCAGCCTTTGTTTTACTTACCTGAGACTTTGATAATGTGGAGCCTCTTGTGCTCTAGGAGCTGTTCGAGCTTCTGCTCCATGGTAATCAGCTACTAGTGAAAACTATTTAGTTTTGGTCTTAAAACAATTGCTTGACAAATCTTCTGTTTTTCCCGTAGAAAACTTGCCTCTCAGAAAATGTGACATTGATACAGACAAATTCTGGTATTTCCCCTTTAGAGAAACTCTAGCTATCCCCTGCCCCACTTGAGTTACTAAGAAAGTGTAAAATAGGTAAAAACAAAAACAGAATTGTTTAGCTTTACTGTACTAGAGGATACAAATGGGAAAGCATGGTTGAACTCAGAGAGAATAAAACAGGACTTACACTCAGATTTGAAAGAATTAAAATGAGAAAATTTCTAATAGATTAAAATCAGGTAAAAAAAAAAAAACAAAAAACAAAAAACAAAAACACACTACAAGCCAGAAAAACTGCAATTGTGTTTTACCAGATATCAAAAGATTTTTACAAGAAAAATCAAAATAGAAATTTTAACTATTTGTTAAATGTATCCTTGTTTCAATTTGCATTAAGTTTAATTGGGGTGCTTTAAACATTTCTTGTACATTGCAAATTCTTGAATTGTGATTATAAGATTAACTTGCTCTTTTCTGTACTTTGTTGATAAAAACTCAAGGTTAATACTGTTCTATTGACAGCCAGTCAAATTTTAAGATATAACAATCTAAAAACAAAAAAAGGACACTTTAAGCTAAAGTTTGTTATAGAAGATTTATAATAAGTGAGACGGCAGAAAAAAATACTTAAAAAAATGATGGGTAAAAGAGATATACTTTTGATATGAAAGGATTTTGTATACATGTCTTGTTAGAAAGATATAAAGAAAGATATACAAGGCCAGAAGACTTAAGTATGTAGAAAAGGTATGTGGAAATGATTTAACAGGAAAATATGTATGTTTGCTTGTTGGTTTCAAGTTTGTTACAGAAGGTTTATTTTTGTAGTAACAGCTTTCATTCCTTTTGATTCTAATTCTATGAGATCTGTTAATTGACCTGCAAAGGTTTTGACTAGTCATAACTAAAAGATTTTATAATTCAATTGGCCAAAACCATCTGGGTACACTCTAGTTTAAATTGTCTTATATGTTTGTCTGTCTAAATGTTATCTGGTTTTATAGGTCAAATAAAAATTTAAAAATAATTAAATATACACTTTTAAGTTTGGGTACACTCCTGTTGGTAAATAAAGAATCAGCTGCTCAGAAAATTTATTCTGATCTTTATTCACTAATGGGAGCCCAGATAATTTTTATAGCATTATAGAAAGATATGCATTATTAAATATGTTATTATAACATGTTTATGATGGTTATCTTCAAAATATAATAGCTTCTGTATAAATAAATTAACATTTATGACAATAACCTTTTGATCCAGGTATTATTCCTTCTCTTCTGCTCCTCCTATTTATGGTTACCGGTATATTTATAGGCCCATACACTTTCCTTAGATGGTACCGTATCAAAAGGTAATAACTTAAATATGTATCTTGGTTTTTTGTTTTTTGTCTATATATATATATTTTTTTTTTAAAGATGAATACATTTAACAATGGCTATTTTATACTATGATACACATCTAAGTTTGTTACCAAGATGTCATCATGGTCATCATGCTAAAATATTATCATTATGTGTGACTCCTGATTACAAGTTTTTCTATTAATATTCTACAAAAATATAACTACTTAAACAACCATAACTGATAAAATAATAGCCCTCCAATTATATTTGAAATTCCAGGATACTTGCTATCTAGATAGTTAGGATAGTTAATTATTATATACTACTGATGTCACTGATCTTCTCTTCTGGGTGTTGAACCACCAAAGTGCAGAGACCAACACTAAAAGGTAACTGGGCTAAGGAGATCACCAATATTTTGGCTCTGGCCCTCCAAGATCATCAAAGATCCAAGATATGAAGGAACGTTTTCTACAACACCTTACGTCTTTGGTAAGTCACCCAACCTCCTGAACAGGGAGATTGCTGGACACCAGAGGACAAATATAATGTGTGCTAAAGGAGGGTCACCAGAAAAATCTTCCATCTTCCATACTTTTACTAAAAGCACCATGGTCAAGCAAGACCAGGACCCATCCTAACAGCTGACACTGGGAGCTGAGAGGCTCTATTACATGGTTCCAAAATAATGCCTAATGAGACTTAACTGACCTTGGTAGATAGATAACAAGAAATTCATATTGATTAACACAGGTCTCACTCTAATATGGTCTTAAACACCCATCAGAAAAGAATAACCAAAAGAGACAATCAATAAACAGACACTAGTGACAGACATTTGAGACTCATTCTCCTCCCAAATACTTCTCTTGATTAAGACACCCATTCCCTATAAAGGTTATAAATGTGTTAATATGGGTCTGTACTTTCTCTAGAAGGCCTGAGGCCTTCCCTATAAAAACAGAGAGCTTCAGAAGTGTACAAGATTTTATTAAAAAAATTCCAAGGTTTGGTCTGCCTCTCTCCATAGACAATGACAATGGGCCAACATTTATAACAGGTTGTATAAGATCTAGCTAAACTGTTATACTGCTTATTTACCTCAGAGTTCTTGTAAGGTTAAAAAATGATAAATTATACCCTTAAGGTAAATATTGTCAAATAACACCAGGTTATGAGTTGATCAGCTCCCTTTGACCTTCTTTTAAATAAAAAATACCTCAAGACATACTGGGTTCTCCCCATATGAAATCTTGTTTGGAAGGCCACCCTATATCTTGAGAGACTTTATATATGAAAAGGGCCATATATAAGACACTTGCGGTTACTCCCACAGCTGTCAAGTTAACTAAAGTTCAGCTATCACCACTCTAAAATAAAACAGGTCTATCCAGAAAACTTCATAGACTTTGACTCCATGAAACAATGCACTCAAAACCCTACTCTAAATTTAAGTATTGCCCAGGATCCTTCACCATCATCCAGTCCTGAGTCAGATAAGCCAACCTAACTGTTTACCCTCTCATCCTCTCACAGGGTATTGTGACCCATTTCACACTACAACAGCCATTGATATCCTAAGTCTTCTTACATTAGTACTCCTGAGACTTGTCCTTGGGATAGGATTGCCCACAGTATCTCCTCCCAATTATAATTTTACTTCCAGGTGTTTACTCTCATTGACCTATTACCTCATAATCTCATTCTTTGCCATTCTTAATTGTTGGAAACAATAATGGTTCCTCTCCTGCGCCTGTTTTCTCTCCCAAACCTTACCCAAGCCAATAAGCCCCTGGTGTGTATCTTGACTCACTCCCAGCCTAACTCAGCCCTCCTTCAGACCCAGGTATGATCTCCTGAAATCACATTCCAGGCCACCTTATGCCAGTTCTTTGACCAAATCATCAAATTCCTGCCACTCTTCAGACTGGCCCACAGCTGATTTCTGCTGCCCTTTCCATATCTACCTATACAGTTGCCCCCAATGTTCTCCATCTCATTCAATCCCAGGTCAGTCGCCTCTCCACTCACGTCTCCTGACAGATGGCTCACCAGCTGATACTTCAGGCCAGAGACACCAGTGAGACCACCGTGTTACATGACAGCCAACCAACTAACCATAGCTCTGATCTCGGCTCAATTTAAACATTTTCTAAATAATCTTTGGACTGATATTTTCTGGTTTGCTCCCCACCCTCTTCCTATTACCTGCATAGCTGACTGGATCACTAATGCACAGCTCCAAAAAACTTTATCAGATTTCACCCTGTCTGAAGTCACAATCTTTACCTTTATACTTGTTCTTAATAACCCTCCAACCAGTCCACAGCCTCATACAAATTATCTTCTACTCTCCCCTCCCTCATTAACTGATTTGTGTGCTTGGACTTTTCTCAGGAAGCCCTACCAACAATTCCAATGATAATGCTGCTGCTGTCAACAATTCAATGTTCATAAAGGACAACTCAGCCTGCCAACCTCCATGCCTGCCCCCTGGGTTGATTCGTCACCCCAATTCAGCAGGAAGTAGATACAGAAGACAGACTTTCCACCCCTTTTCCTGCCTGTCATGGACATGTTGGCTGTTGATTGTCATCCAAAATCAAAGAGTGGGGAATGTTATGGAATTGATCATGTTAAAGTATGCTGTGACGCCGCCTCACAGGCTGCATTCTCCTGGTACATCTTGGCTCCTAAAATGACCTCATGCCCTTATCTCTGGTTTCCCTCCCCGCCAAGGCCACAGTGGTCCAGGAAAGTTGAAACCTGTGTCTGCAGGACTGGGCCCATAAAAGCAACCTGGCCTGTGATAGGTTAAAAGTAGCTCACTCCTCATAAATAAGCAATAGCCCACCCCCAAAACTGATAAAAGGACCTTCCTTTCTTTGTTCTTCTCTCTCCTTCTGCTTCTTCTTCCTTCTCTCTCTCTCTCTCTCTCTCTCTCTCTCTCTCTCTCGCTCTCTCTCTCTGCCTTCCTGCCTCCTGCTCATCTCCCTACAATAAAGATCTCCTGCCGGACCTCTCGGTGCGTGAGTGGCCTAATTGAGAAGGGGCACCCGAAGGGGCACGAGCAACCCCTTTCATTGACTCCCACAGGCCACTGAGGACCTTTTAATCGCACAGGGAGCCCGCACTCTTACAGTGCGGCATTCAGCTGATCTTCAGTGCATCTTTAGGCCAATGCTGAATCTTCCCTGACTAGCTTGACTACAGCGGACTGCTCAAGGAGTGGTTAGCAACGCAGTCCACACGTCATCACTTTGCCAGCTGTGTAGCCATCCTCTGAGGACTGGTGAGCCAACAGTGCTCTTGACCTGGTTCTGCGTGCCCACTGGTGGATGGTTTAAGAATCAGTAGGCATGGAAAAATGCTTGCCTTTGAAAATTCATACAGAGGTCTGGTGAGCAGTGGTAAGCATGCAGAAAGTCTGCCCTTGGTGCTGCTGATAGGGAGGTCTCCCATGAGGAGCATTGGGAAAGCTAGTGAGCACACCCTGGTCCCTGCCTGCCCCTCTTGAACAAAGTAGCAGGGCATAGGAACTGAATATGAAGGTCTTTGACCGAGACATCAAATAGAAGAAGATTTGAATTGCCAAGAAAGATGTAGTGACCCTGCATTCATTTTAAGCTGCCTACCACAGAATCACTAGGACCCATTCACATCTGGGAGAGTCATCACTTATTCTCTTCTGCATGTCACAAACACTGGGGAATGGTTAGCTGCACAGTGAGCCAGCCCTCATGGCTGTCTCCTCCAGGAATATGGTTATGGAATATTTTGCAATTAGTGAAAAGGCCCTGAAGCTGGCAGAAAAGGAAAATGCTTCACAAGGCCAGTCAGACCCAACATGAGCTCATGCAGACCTGCCTTTGGTACAGTGGAACATGTCAGACTTTTAAGGCTTTCTTGGTACACACACTCAAAGAAACAATCATACAGAGATTGGTAGAGTCATTGCACAATATGCAGTGAGCCTGAATTTACCCAGCCATGAGCCAGGGCCACTGTGTGAATTGCTGAGCCATGCATTGAGCCTGCTCTCCTCCCTGAATCCAACAGATGAAGCATTGGTTTCTACCTAGAATTCCAGATATGTCAGACTCATGATGATTAGAAGCCAGGAGAAACATGAGGAGCTCCTAGTCACAGTGTGAGACTGCCAGGACCCTTGACTTCAAACACTTGACAGGTGAGGTATAGTTTCAAACTAAGAGACCTGCATTCATACAGCTGGCATCCAGTGAAACATTTAGTACCTCATCAACACACTGTGAGAACCTACTGGCCTTGTGCTCCTTGCAGTGCAATTCTGAGCTAACAACCAGCATGAAGTGAGTTCCCTCTCAGCACTGGCTACATCAGGGATACGCTGAAGGAACAATTATTCATGCAGAGTGTTCCTGCTTTCCACAGCATGCATACAGCCATCTGTAAAGGAATGGTTATCGAGTTAGAAAACCTTGCTTGGGAGAGAATCCTGTTGTAAAATGAGCAGGGCATGGCCATACTTAGATTCCTTCAGTGATGCAGCATGCAAAAGGCCCCCAAATGAGCAATGGGTTCCTGAGCTCTCAGCCTGCATTCCCACTATCTGCCTCTGCAAAAGGACTAGCATGGTTTAGGGGCACAGCAAACTCTGGCTGATATCATGCTGCATAAAGCACAAGAGGCTCCAGCCAGCCAGCCAAATGATGAGCAGAAGATCAACCAGGTTTGCCTCCCACAGAACTTTTAGGAGGCATTGGTGCTGCAGTGTGCTCAAATGGACCCCAGCCTGATAAAATTCATCTGCAATGGAATGGTTCATGAGTCAGTCAGTCTGCCGTCCCTTCAGACTACAACCTGTGGAGAAATGAGCAGGGCCTAGCCTTACAGTCAGCCCAAGTTGCCAACGATAGCAAATAGCACAGCAAAATACAGTGGGGAGCCATGCAGTAAGGTTGCATTCCCACTCTTTTGAGTCCCACAGGCCACTGAGTACCTGTTAATTCCACAGGGATCCCTCACTCCTACCTGCGGTATGCGACTGATCTTCAGTGCATCTTTAAGTCCCTGCTGAATCTACCCTGCCTATCTTGACTACAGTGGACTGCTCAAGGAGTAGTTAGCAATGCCGTCCATATGTCATCGCTCTGCCAGCTATGTAGCAGTCCTCTGAGGACTGGTCAGCCAACAGTGCTCTTGTCCTGGTGTTGTGCCCCCCCAGTAGATGTTTTAAGAATAGGTTGGCATGGAAAAATGCTTGCCTCAAGGAAAAGTCACTCTGAATTCTGGCGATTAGTGGTCAGCACGCAGCAAGTATGTGCCCTTGGTGCAGCTTCTGGTCAAGGCTACCATGAAGATGACTTGGCCCCACAGGATGCACACACTGGTCCCTTCCTGCCCCTTTGGAGAAATGGAACAGGGCATAGGAACTGACTAAAATGGCCCTTATGCCAGACATCAACTAGAAGAAGGTTCAAGCAGCCAAGAAACATGCAGTGAGCCTGCTCTAAATCTTAGCTGCCTCCAGCATGTGAACACGACCCCTTCACAGTTGTGAGAGCTGCCACTCCTACCTTGTCGCATGTAACAATATTTGGGGATTAGTCACTAGCACAGAGAGCCAACCCTCACTGCCGTCTCATCCAGGGATATGGCTGGAGAATATTTTGTACAGCAGTGAAAATGTCCACAAGCTGGCACACAAGCAGCAGGCTTGAGAAGGCCAGTCAGAAACACAATGAGGTCACGCAGATCTGCCTTTCATACAATGCAACATTTAAGACTGTTGAGGCATTTAGTGAACACGCTATCAAAGACACACTAAAACAGAGATCTGGAGAGACATTACACACTATGGTATGAGACTGAACTTGTGTAAGCCATCAGCCAGGGCCACGATGTGAATTGGTAAGCCATGGATTGAGCCTGCCCTCACCCCTAAATGAAACAGGATAAACATTGGGTTCTATCTCAAATTGCAGACATGCCAGATTCGTACAAATTGAAGGCAATAGAAACATGAGGAATTCTTAGTCACAGTGTGACACTGCTGGAACACTGGACATCAAGCAATGGACAGTTGAGGTAGAGGTTTGAATGCAGTGAAATATTTTGTACCTGTTTGAGGCATTGTGAGAACCACCTGGCAACGACTGCCTTTCAGTGCAATTTGAGCAGTGCAATAGCATGACGTGAGTTCACACTCATCCCAGTCATCATCAAGCAGGTTATATAGGAACAATGATTCATGCAGAGTGCTTATGCTCTCCCCAGCATGCATACAGTGTTCTAAAAATGAATGGTTATCAAGTCAGTTACAAAAGTCTCACTAGGACCAGAGACATCTTGAAAATGAGCAAGGCCTGGCCATACATAGAGAACACCAGCGACCTAGCATGCAAACCTTCCCTGATTGAGCAATGGGTTGCTGAGCTCTCAGCTTGCATTCATACTACCTGCCTCCTGCAAAAGGCCTAGGATGGTTTAGCAGCACAGAGAGCCCTCACTCATCATTCTGCATGAAGCACAACAGGCTCCAGCCAGCCAGCCACACGATGAACAGCAGATCATCCAGGGTTCCCTCCAGCAGACCGTTTAGGTTGCATTGGTGTTGCAGTGTGCTCAAACTGACCCCAGCATGACACCAAGCATCTGCAAAGGAATGGTTCATGAGTCAGTCAACCTACCGTCCCTTCACACTACAACCTGTGGAGAAATGAGCAGGGCCCAGGCATGCAGTCAGCCCTAGTTGCCAACAATATCAAACAGCACAGCAAAATACAGTGGGGATCCACACAGTGAGCCTGAATTCCCCATTTTTTGACTCACACAGGCCACTGAGGAGCACAGGGAGCCCTCACTGCTACTGTGGGGCATTCACCTGATCTTCAGTGCATCTTTAGGCCCATGCTGAATCTGCCCTGCCTTGCTTGACTACAGCCGCCTGCTCAATGAGTGTTTAGCAATGCAATCCACATGTCATCACTCTGCCACCTATGCAGAAGTTCTCCAAGGACTGGTGAGCCAACAGTGCTCTTGTCCTGATCCTGCATGCCACCAGGTGGATGGTTTAATCATCGGTAAGCATGGAAAAATGCTTCCCTTTGGAAAATTCATACAGAGGTCTGGAGCGTAGTGGCTAGCTTTTAGAAAGTCTGCCCTTGGTGTAGCTTACTGGGAGGGCTCCCATGAGGAATATTTGAAAACAGAGTGAGCATACCCTCATCTCTGCCTGCCCTTATTGAACAAAGTAGGAGAGCATAGGAACTGAATAAGAAGGCCTTTGACTGAGACTTCAAATTGCAGAGGGTTTGAATTGCCAATCAAATGTAGTGACCCTGCATTCATTCTAAGCTGCCTAAAGCAGAATGGCTCAGACATTTTAACACCTGAGAGAGTCATCACATATACCTTTCTGCATCTCACAAACTGTGGGGAATAGTTACCTGCATAGTGAGCCAGCCCTCATGGCTGTCTCCTCCAGGGATATTGTAATGGAATAATTTGCAATACAGTGAGAAGGCCCTGAAGCCAGCAGAAAACAAAAGGCTTCACAAGGCCAGTCACACCCACCACGAGCTCATGCAGACCAGCCTATTCTACACTGGAACATGTCAGATTTGTTAGGCTTTCAGGGGACACACACTCAAAGAAACAATCATAGAGAGATCAGCAGAGTCATTGTGTAATATGCAGTGAGCCTGAACTTGCCAGGCCATGAACCAGAGCCACTATGTGAATCGCTGAGCCATGTATTGAGCCTGTTCTTCTCCCTGAATCAAACAGATGAAGCATTGGATTCTACCTAGAATTGCAGACATGCCAGACTCTTGATGATTAGAAGCCAGGGGAAACTTGAGGAGCTCCTAGTCACAGTGTAAGACTGCCAGGCCCCTTGACTTCAAGCACTGGACAGGTGAGGTATAGTTTGAAAGTAAGAGTCCTGCACTCATACAGCTGGCATCCAGTGAAACATTTAGTACCTCTTTGATGCAATTGGGAGAACCTACTGGCGTTGTGTTAACTGCAGTGCAACTTTCAGCTGCCGACCAGCAGGATGTGAGTTCACACTGAGCACAGGCTACACCAGAGAGACTTTGTAGGTATAATTATTCATGCAGAGTGCTCCTGCTTTCCACAGCACTCATACAGCCATCTGAAAAGGAATGGATCTAAAGTCAGAGAGAAAACCAGGCTTGGGAGAGAATCCTGTTGAAAAATGAGCAGGGCATGGCCACGCTTATAGTCCTTCAGTGAGGCGGCATGCAAAAGTACCCCAATTGCACAGTAGGTTGCCAAGCTCTCAGCCTGCATTCACAATATCTGCCTCAACAAAAGGCTGAGCATTGTTTTGGGGCACAGAATACCCTGGCTGATATCATGCTGCATGACGTACAAGAGGCTCCAGCCAGACAGCTCAATGATGAGCAGAAGAACAAACAGGGTTGCCTCCAGCAGAACTTTTAGGATACATTGGTGCTGCAGTGAGCTCAAACGGACCCCAGCCTGATACCAACAACCTGCAAAGGAATGCTTCATTTGTCGGTCAGCCTGCCTTCCCTTAAGACTCCAACTGGTGGAAAACTGAGCAGGGCCTAGCCATGCAGTTTGTCCACCTTGCCACAGATAGCAAATAGGACAGCAAGATCCAGGGGAGAGTCATGGAGTGAGCCTGCATTCCCCCTCCTTTGACTCACACAGACCACTGAGGACCAGTTAAGAGCTCAGTGAGCCCTCACTCCTACTGTGCGGCATTTGCCTGATCTTCAGTCCATCTTTAGGTTCAGGCTGAACCTGCTCTGCCTAGTTTGACTTAAGTAGACTGCTCAAGGTGTCATTAGCAATGCAGTCCACATGTCATCACTCTGCCAGCTATGCAGCAGTCCTCTGAGGAATAGTATGCTAACCATCCTCTTGCCCTGGTCCTAGGTGCCATCTGGGAAATGCTTTAATGATCCTTGGCATGCAAAAATGCTGGACTCAAGGAAAAGTCACACAGAGGTCTGGTGAGTAGTGGTGAGTAGGCAACAAGTCTGTGCCCTCTGTTCAGCTTCTGATTAGGGATCCCATGAGGACCACTTGACCACACAGTAAGCACACCCTGGCCCCTGCCTGCCCCTAGTGAACAAAGGGACAGAGCCTAGGAAGTGAATAAGAAGGCCCTTCCCATAGACATCAAATGGCAGAAGTTTGGGGATGCCAGTCAAGCCATAGGGAGCCTTCACTCCATCTTAGCTGTCTCTCACTGACAGATTCGGAACCCTTAACAGCTGGGAAAGTCGTAACTCATACCTTTCTGCATGTCACAAACTTTGGGGACTACTTATCTGCCCACTGAGACAGCCCTCATGGCTCTCTCCTCCAGGATATAGTTACAGACTATTTCACAATGCAGTGAGACTCTACTCAGGCCAGCAGAAAAGCCTCATTCTAGAGAAGGTTGGTCAGACACACCACAATCTAATGCAGACCTGACTTTCATACACCAACATTTTAGACTGGTTATGCATCATACAAACAATGATGCAGAGGTCTGGAGAGTCATGGTACTGTATGCAGGGAGCGGGAACTTGCCACAGCAATGAGCCCAGGCCATTATAGAATTGGTGAGCCATGTATTGAACCTGCCCACCTCCCAGAATCAAAGGATTGAAGCATTGGTTACTATCTAGAATGGCCGACATGTCAGCTTCATAATGAATTGCAGGCTGGAGCAACTTGAGGAAGTCATAGTCACAGGAAGAGACTGCCAGGTCCCTGGACTTCAAGCACTGTACACTTGAGGTACAGTTTGCAACTAAGAGACCTGCACTCACACAGCTGGCATCCAGTGATCATTTCGTCCCTCTTTGACTCATTGTGAGAAACACCGGGAGTCATCCTCTTTGCAGGGTGACGTTGAGCTGTCGGCTAGCATGAAGTGAGGTTACTCTCAGCCCAGGCTCCTTCAGGGAGACTCTGTAGGAACAATTGTTCAGGCCAAGTGCTCCTGCTGTCCACAGCATGCATACAGCCATCTGAAAAGGAATGGTTATCAAGTCAGAGAGAAAACATTGCTTGGGAGAGAACCCTGTTGAAAAATAGTCAGGGCAAGGCTATGCATTGAGACCCCCAGTGATGCACTCTGCACAAGTCCCCCAATTGAAGCATCTGTTGCCGAGCTCTCAGTCTGCATTCAAACTACCTTCCTCCTGTAAAAGGTCTAAAATAGTTTAGGAGCTCATGGAGCCCTTGCTCATACCATTGTACACAGGCTCTAGCTAGACTGCCAAATGATGAGCCACAGGTCAGCCAAGGTTGCCTCCGGCAGACCTTTTAGGTTCCACTGATGCTTTCATGAGCACAAACTAACCCCAGCCTGAGGACAACCATCTGCAAAGGAATGGTTCATGAGTCCATCATCCTGCCTTCCCTTCAGTCTACAACTGTTGGAGAAATGAACCGGGCCTAGGCATGCAGTCCGCCCACGTTTCCACAGATAGCAAATAGCATAGCAATATCCAGGGGAGAGTCATAGCGTGAGCCTGAATTCCCCCTCTTTTAACTCCCATAGAACACTGAGGACCTGTGAAGAGCACAGTGAGCCCTCACTCCTACGGTGCAACATTCACCTGATATACAGTCCATTTTGAGACCCAGGCTGAACCTGCTCTATCTAGTTTGACTTAAGCAGTCTGCTCAAGGAGTGCTTAGAAATGCAGTCCACATGTCATCTCTCTGACAGCTATGCAGCAGTCCTCTGAGGACTGGTATGACAACCGTGCTCTGGCCCTGGGCCTAGGCACCACCTGGCAGATGGTTTAAGGATCCTTCACATGGAAAAATGCTGGCCTCAAGGAAAAGTCACACAGGGGTCTCACGAGTAGTGGTCAGCACACAAGTCTGTGCCCTTCCTGCAGCTTCTGGTCAGGGCTCCCATGAGGACCACTTGGCCACATAGTAAGCACACACTGGTCCCGGCCTGCCCCTAGTGAACAAAGGGCCAGAGCCTAGGATCTGAAAAAGAAGGCCCTTCCCATAGACATCAAATGGCAGAAGTTTGGGGTGGCCAATCAAGGCGCAGTGAGCCTGTATTCCATCTTAGCTGTCTCTCACCATATGATTACGAACCCTAAACACCTGGGAGAGTTGTCACTCATACATTTCTGCATGTTACAAACTTTGGGGAGTACTTAGCTGCCCAGTGAGACAGCCCGAATGGCTCACTCCTCCAGGGATATGGTTATGGACAATTTCACAGTGCAGTGAGACTGTCCTCAGGCCAGCAGAAAAGCAGTGGGGCTTGACAAGGCCAGTCAGACACACCATGAGCTCACGCAGATCTGACTTTCATACAGGAGCATTTCAGACAGGTTCCGCATTCAGGGAGCACGCACTCACACAAACAATGATGAAGAGGTCTGGAGAGTCATGGTGCAATACGCAGTGAGCCGGAACTTGCCACAGCCATGAGTGAGGACCGCTATGGGAATTGGTGAGCCATGCATTGAACCTGCCCTCCTCCTGGAATCAAATAGTTGAATCATTGCATAATACTTAGAAAGGCCAACATGTCAGCCTCATAATGAGTTGCAGGCAGGAGCAACTTGAGGAGCTCCTAGTCAAGGGAGAGACTGCCAAGTCCCTGGACTTCAAGCACTGGACAGTTTAGGTACAGTTTGCAACTAAGAGACTTGCACTCACATGGGTGGCATCCAGTAAAACATTTAGTCCACCTTCGATGCATTGTGAGAACCATCTGGCATCATCCTCTTTGCAGGGCGACTTTTAGCTGTCACCAACAAGAAGTGAGCACACTCTCAGCCCAGGTTCCATCAGGGAGACTCTATAGGAACAATTGTTCAGGCCGAGTGCTCCTGCTCTCCACAGCATGCATACAGCCATCTGAAAAGGAATGGTTATCAAGTCAGAGAGAAAACATCACTTGGGAGAGAACACTATTGTAAAATAGGCAGTGCATGGCCATGCATTGAGACCCCCAGTGACGCAGTATGGAAAAGGCCCCCAATTGAACCATCTGTTGCCCAGCTCTCAGTCTGCATTCAAACTACCTGCCCCCCATAAAAGGTCTAGCATGGTTTAGTAGCTAGCGGAGCCCTCACTCATACCATTGTGCCTGAAGCACAACAGGATCTAGCCAGCCTGCAGAATGATGAGCCACAGGTCATCCATGGTTGCCTCCTGCTGACCTTTTAGGTTCCACTGATGCTGACATGGGCTCAAATGAACCCCAGCCTGAGGACAACCATCTACAAAGTAATGGTTCATGAGACCATCAGCCTGCCATCCCTTCAGACTACATCTGGTGGAGAAATGAGCAGGGCCTAGCCATGCAGTCTGCCCACCTTCGCACAGAGAGCAAATAGGACAGCAAGTTGAAGGGGAGAGTCTTGGAGTGAGCCTGAATTCCCCCTCTTTTGACTCACACAGACCACTGAGGACCCGTTTAGAGCACACAGAGCCCTCACTCCTACTGTGTGGCATTTGCCTGATCTTCAGTCCATCTTTAGGCCTAGGCTGAACCTGCCCTCCCTAGTTTGACTTAAGTAGACTGCTCAAGGTGTCGTTAGCAATGCAGTCCAAATGTCATCACTCTGCCAGCTATGTAACAGTCCTCTGAGGATGGGTAGGCCAACCCTGCTCTTGCCCTGGTCCTAGGTGCCACTTGGTGGATGGTTTATGGATCATTGGCATGGAAAAATGCTGCCATCCAGGAAAAGTCACCCAGAGGTCTGGCAAGCAGTGCTCAGCACACAGCCATTCTGTGCCTTCCGTGCATCTTCTGGTCAGGGCTCCCATGAGGATCACTTGGCCACACAGTAAGCACACCCTGGTCCCTGCCTGCCCCTTCTGAATAAAGGACCAGGGACTACGAACTGAATAAGAAAGCCCTTCCCCTAGACATCAAATGACAGAAGTTTGGGGTGTCCAATCAAGCCACAGGGAGCCTGCATTCCATCTTAGCTGTCTCTCACTGAATGATTATGAACCCTTTACAGCTGGCAGAGTCTTCCCTCATACATTTCTGCATGTCACAAACTTTGGGGACAACATAGCTTCCCAGTGAGACAGCCCTCAAGGCTATCTCCTCCAGGGATATGGTTATGGACTATTTCATAATGCAGTGAGACTGTCCTCAGGCCCGCAGAAAAGCATCGGGCTTGAGAAGGCCAGTGAGACACACCACGAGCTCACACAGACCTGACTTTCATACACGAACATTTTAGACTGATTCCACATTCAGGGAGCATGCACTCACACAAACAATCATGTAGAGGTCTGGAAAGCCATGGTACAATATGCACTGAGCCAGAACTTACCGCAGCCCTAAGCCAGGGCCACTATGGTAATTGGTGAGCCATGCATGTAACCTACCCTGCTCCCGGAATCAAAGAGTTCAAGCATTGGGTACTACCTAGAATGGTCGACATGTCAGACTCATAACAAACTTTAGGCAGGAGCAACTTGAGGAGCTCCTAGTCATAGTGTGAGACTGCCAAGGTCCTGGACTTCAAGCACTGGACAGTTGAGGTGCAGTTTGCAACTATGAGACCTGCACTCACATGGCTGGCATCCAGTGTAACATTTAGTCCCTCTTTGACGCATTGTGAGAACCACCTGGTGTCGTCCTCTTTGCAGTGTGACTTTGAGCTGTCAGCTACCATGAAGAGAGCTCACGGTCATCCCAGGCTCCATCAGGGAGACTCAGCAGCAAAAATTGGTCAGGCGGAGCGCTCCTGCTCTAAACAGCATGCATACAGCCATCTGAAAAGGAATGGCTATCGTATCAGAGACACATCATCACTTGGGAGAGAACCCCATTGAAAAATGAGCAGAGCATCGCAATGCTTTGTGACTCCCAGCGACGCAGTATGCAAAAGGCCCCCAATGAGCCATGGGTTGCCGAGCTTTCAGTCTGCGTTCAAACTCCCTGCCTCCCTCAAAAGCCCTAGCATGGTTCAGGAGCTCATGGAGCCCTCACTCATACCATTGTGTGTGAAGCACAACAGGCTCCAGCCAGCCAGCCGAATTATGAGCCGCAGATCATCCAGGGATGCCTCCAGCAGACCTTTTATGTTCCACTGATGCTGCCGTGGGATGTTCTTATGGATGGATGGAATCAGAGATTTGTGATGAAATATTTCGTTTAGCCTGCTTATCGTCTAGAAATCAATGGGCGGGGCTATCTTAATTATTAAAATAAAAAAGATGGGCCAGAGCAAAAGATTGGTGGAGTCATTCAGTTAACACTGGATTTATATTCATGAGCTTTTCAATCAGAATCACTCATGGCCCTGCCGATGCTGCTGGCAATGAGAGCTAAGAATGTCAGTCAGGGTTATGCACATGGGTGTGGCTGTGTGTGGCCAGGCAAGCCCAGCTGTGCACGTGAAGTAAGGGGCAAGGGGAGTCCCCTCCTGGGAGGTGGAGGAGGGACTGGCCAGACTCTAATCTTTTGCCCCAAGAGAAGGTGCCAAACACCTGAGATAGATTCCCTGACTGCAAGTGCTGCCAACTTCCAAGACCTCACTTTATTTCCATCATTGCTCCAACTATGGCAAACGTGTTATGGAAAGACTGATGGAGTCTCCTTGAGCTGCTCAGTGGCTGCCCATTTTGAAGCCCTCGGGATAGTGTACTGCATGAAGAAGACTGCACATGAATTTTAAGAGACCATGGGTACTCTTTCCACCTGCTCACAATGGAATGATGCAGTTAGGAAAGGCACCCTGGCCTTTGTGAGGAGCTGCACATCTATATCTATATCTATATCTATATCTATCCCCTGCTGTGACAGCCTTTGCCCTCAGGCACCATCTCTATGTGTTTTCACTGTCCACAGAGGAGCAGCCATTTAGGAACAGTGTAGGTGTGCTGCTCTCAGCGGACAGGTCCCAGAGGCCTTACATGGGGCTTTATGTGACAAAGAGCCACCCTGGTGCCCGCTCCCTCCCCACCCAGTGCCCAGCTCCTCGGCAGAAGGTGGCAGCTGCTGCTTGCTAGGGCTGCAGAGCCTGCACCTGGGAAGCGGGAGGGGTCATGACAGTTGTGCAGGGCTGCTCTGGATGTCTGTCCTGTGTCCCACAGCCCACAAGGGGCCATGATGCGCCCACCCACACACGGGGCCTGTGCATGCAGCCCCTCTGGGCATCTCCGACCTGGGAGAGGCAGCTCTCTGCATTAGGGGATTCAGCTGGTCACCAGTGAATTCCACTCTGAGGAGGGACTGGACAGATAGAGGCTTCGCACAGCCAGTGGCCCTGCCCTCCTTTCCTTAGGGCCTTGTTTTACTTTTTGTTTTCACAAGTCCCTGTGTGCAGCACATAATGACCACCTTCCACATGAGTGTGGTCCTTGCACTGCAGACCTCACTTCTTGTCAATTCCCCTGCTCTGCCCACGCCCTCCATCTCTTAGTCCCCTTCCCACTTGCACAAAACTCCATCTCCGTTTCTCTCCAGGTGCATCCATTTTCCTACAGATGACTCAAGTTTATCCTTCTTTGTGGCAAAGTAGTACCCCGTTGGGTGTAAACACCACTTTTTCTCTATCTTGTAATCTGGCAGTGGACATCTGGGCCACCTCTAAAATGTAGCTGGTGGGCGCTGTGCAGCTACAAGCTCAGGTGTGCATGGCCACTGTAACAAGAGGGGTTACGAGATGAAGGTGGGCCAAGGCGGGGTCCTTGATAAGCTGCAGACCTAAGACACCTGGCCAGGCTCCCTACCCTTGTGGCTCTGTATCCGGCTCCCGGAAGTGGGACTAGAGAGCTGCTGTGTTGAGTGAGGGACCAGCACAGCATGTCAGAGCTGGGTCGCTTCCTTTGGGGAGCCGTGGCATGGAGAGGTGCATTTCTGCTTCCAGCCTGGGTCAGATGAGGCCTCGCCGAGGACACAGGTGAGCTCTAGTTTGCACCAAGGGCAGGAAGGAGTGCTGTGGGGAGGGAGGGGGAAGGTTCCTTGGGGCAGAGGTGGCCAGGCCTCGGCAGTGCACCCCAGTGGATGTCCTGCATCTCCTGCATCCCCCCAGCCCCTCTCCAGACCCACAGAGCGGGAGCTCCCCTGCCCTGTTCCTCCCGACACCCCTCTGACTGCATCCTGCTCTTCCCACTCCTTTGCTATTTTCTGTCTTCACCCCCTTCCCTCACTTTCATCAATTCCTCCCATTTTTTAGTCTTCCTGTCTGTCTGCCCTGCCCCTTCCTCCTTTGCTGGCTGGCTTTCTGCTCCTTTCCCCTCAGGATCCTCAGTGCTGCCCTCATGGTTCCAGAATGGATTTCCTGCTTGCATTCAATCACTGGAGATGCCACATTTTAAAACATATATGTAGCACCTGAGTCATTAACCTTGCAGCTACTTAACTGTTGCCATGTGTTCCCAATTCTAAGTTCACAGTTTAGTAGTGCTGTGAGCTCTTCTCTTCATTTTCTCAAGCATACTTAATACCGCTTGCTTTGGCTTCTATATTCCACTTTGAGGAATATCCACTACTGAGAGTGTGGGTCTCTGAGGATGCCTTTGCCCTCCTGCCCTTAGAACAGGTGAGAAGCACAGCCTGAGACTCACAGTATGAACACAGTGAAACTGAGATTGATTTATTTCAAAATGTTATCTAGTAAGTAGAGTTTCATTCTGTACAATTGAGGCAGCCCACAAGACAAATAGAAATATCCCTCTAAATACTTGACCTCTCTTTAAAAACTGTTCTTCTTATCCACATTAAATTGTAGTGTGTGGTCCAGTAATTATCTGTGTGGTGTTATGAAAATTCCAGAGACACCAAAGGACAGTTAAAGACTCAACTTTCTGCGTGCTCTAGATCACTGCGGGTGTTATTTAAATTAAAACAGTGCATAACATAGACAAAATTACAGTATGCTGAATAATGAGGGATACTTATCTCCATGATGCAGTGATGTAATTTCAGAAATATATACTTTTTAGGTTCTGTAGGGAGTAAAGGTTTTACAGTGAAACGTTGGAGCCTAGATGTTGTCTTTCTCCATCACCCGTAGGAACAGGCTGTGAGCAGGTCCATGCCATGTCGATACTGACTTTCACGTGTCTTTGGGGTTTGGGCTCATGCTCCCCACTCAGCTCTGACAAGCCTTCTCTTGTTTTTCTCTTCCATTCCCTCTTGGCAGATAGGGTCTACCTGTGTCTCTGTTTTGCTCTGCTTCCTGTCTTTTCAAATCAGCACATTTTACCGACTAAATGCAAGCCTTTTTCCTTTGGAGACAAAGTCCTGCTCTGTTGCCAGGCTGGCCTAGGACTCCTGGGCTCTTGCAGTCCTCCTGCCTCAGCCTTCCAGGAAGCTGCACTATAGGTGTGCAGACACTCAGAACCCACACACCGGGCATTGCCGGGAAGTCCTCGAATGAGGTGCCAAAGCTAGAATTTATGTGCTGAAGAGTCAGTAGTGATGTCTTTGTTTTCAGTTGTAGGAAGATATATGCAACTTGACATTTACACTTTCAGTCATTTTTAACCACGTAACAGTTTACCCGGGGGCGTGTTTGTTTAGGAGCTGTGTGCAAGCAGCTGTTATTTCAAACAGTTGATTATTGTTTTGAATACATTTGATAAAATTTTATTTTATATTACCTGTTATATTAGCTTATAAATTTAAAAATACACAATGTTTGATCATACGGTATTTAAATAACTGGATGGTAGGTGGTTAAGTGTATGGTTCAGTGGCACAAGTACGTGCTCAGCCTTGTCACTTACCTGTTTCAGGCTTTTCCATCACTGAAGCAAAAGCCAATAAGTGTTAATCCCATCATCTCTTACCTTGCACCGGTAGCCACCGTTCTGTCAGTTGTGGAAACCTCACATGAAGGAAGCCATGTGACCCTATCTGTCCCCATCATTTGGCATGAGGTCCATCTGGGTTGTAGCTTGTGTCAGAACCCCTTCCTTTGTAAGTCTGAATTCACCTCACATCCAGGAGCAGAGGTGGGGAGAAGAGGGAAGCTAGGCAGAGGCAGCAGCGTATGTTGGAGGCAGCTGCTTTTCCTGAGCCCCGATGACCAAAGACTTCCCGGTAGGCCCAGCTGCCTCCATTAACACCAACCTGTAGACATTCTATTTTGAACTCTTAGAGC
>NW_022901014.1:2706-6884 GCF_012274545.1 Fukomys damarensis | reverse complement strand
AACAGATGAGCTCACCCTCAGCAGCCTCCTGGTCTTAGCTTTGTGGTGCTTAGACAGCTGCAGTCTGGTGAGGCAGGCCCCCTGTGGAAGGCCCAGCACAGAATCTGCTGGCTGCTCACCTTCTCAGCTCCTCCTCTGACTCCATCATCTTCTGGGAATTTCTCCCCAACAGTTGCTTTGTTGCATATTTCCTTCCTAAGATTAATTTTAAAGTGAAATAAGGATGGAAAGCTTTCATCTATGAAAAGTAAAATGAAACAAAATATTCCTTTTTCTCCTCCCGGTCTGACTTGTTCCTAGGGATTGGGCATCTGCTTCTAGGGCTGGGGTATCAGTCTGTTACATAGTAGAACCCCGCTTCTCTTCAGTGAGGCTCTGGTTCTCAGAGCCAGTTCATGTCTCAGGTCCCCGTGTTGTGCGCCTTGGTGCCCGCGGTGTGGGATCTGACCTTGAAGGCCTGGCAGTCCGCTGGGAGAGAGACTTTCTGAGACAGAATGCATGTGCCCACTTCATTTCCTAGACATCTCCACACCCTTCCTGTCCTATCTGCCCATCTCTTTTTGTCATCTGTTACTATGATTTCTAGAAACAATAATAACTGCTTTCCTTTGATCTCCACTGGACTCTTCCTGGCCCATTCCTGTACCAACTGACGTGCTCCTGGGCCCTCTGCCAAAAGTCCTGCTCCTCCTGTTATCTACAGAAGTGGTGGTCCTCATCGAGTAACTGTGTGCATAGTCTATATTGTGCTTCTCTTTGTACCCTCTTCTGCAGCCACCAGGGACCATGTCCCCTCTAGTCCCCTCGGCTCCTGCTCACTGGCCTCATCTTCCCCCTTCCCTGACAGGGCCATCCATGCCTCCACACACCTGGATCAGGCCTAACACCTCCGTGCTCTGTGGGACATCATGACCACTCTGCACAGGCATCCCTGCCCTGTGCCTCTCTTCTGTTAAGCAGCCTTCAAGTTCCATTGGATAAAGGCTGCCACTTTTTAGTCTGTCCTAATGTGACAGTGTGTGGCTCATGAATGATGATGCCTGATGTTTGGTGGAGTGAGTGTGTGGACCCAGGCCTGGGTGAAGGATTTAGTACACAGTGAACTGATGGCTGGCAGAGCCTGTGGTGTGGGGTTCAGTGCAGATCCCCCACTAAAGTGTCACTGGCTCATGGGAGCCCAGGATCCCTCTCAGGAAGATGCTGGATCTCACTTTTTGTGCACTGAAGCTCGGGGGATCCTGCTGCTGCAGAGTCAGTGTGTGAAGACAGAGCAGCTACCACACAACTTACACACCCTTGCAGGATGAAGGTGCAAGGAAAAGTCACCTCCTTGACAGAGCCACACTAGATCCTATCAAAGTTTCAGGTGCTCACAAAACCTTGCTTATCAGATTTTCCATGCAGCAAATCAATCTTTATATCAGATCTTTTCCTTTAGGCTGATTTTCACAGGTGAAGAAAAGGAATTGATCAGCGTGTTTTGTCTCTGACACAATACCTGCTATCCTAGGGCCCCTGTTTATGCTTCAGCTCCTCCACACTGCTCCACCCTGACTTATTTTTATAGAGCTGGCCAAAAATATGGGCCATATTGTTACCCAGAGAGACTTTATTCAGAATGAAAGATTCCAAAGCATAGACAGCCATGAAGGAAGTCTGAGAAGGCCTCATGCACTCACCCCAACAATAGTGGAAGACAATTGTTCTGCCTGTGCTGTAAGCCCGGGGGGTTCACGAGTCTCTATGACTAGCTGTGCACAGTGAGTTTCAAAGGCTGGAAGTGAGTCAGGTTAAGGTTGCAAGAGAAGATGAGTTCCTTCCTTTCTTTTTCCCCTGTTATGAAGATACTCCCCACACTTCCACCTTGGGGACACCGAGAACTTGTCTTGGCCCCTGGACACCCACATCCACCATCAACCCTGCTGTAGTTGTGTCCTTCATGCCCAAGAGCCAATAAAGTTGGACAGAGTCAAGGAGAGAAGAATCACAGCTTTCCTAGACCTAGCATGAGAATTAGTAATTGTGCAGACAGCTTCCAAGGAGAAAATTTATGAGCACCTTGTTTCCTTTTTGTTTTTCCTCCTCCTGTTACTCCCACCCCCTCCTTTCATGCCAATACAGGGCCCAGGTCCTTTGCAGTGAACTATATCTGCCATACTTTAGTATTTTTTGCTTTAAGGAAGCGTCTGGCTAATTTGCTAAGATATTTGACTGAATTTTGTCATGCAATCATTCTGCCTCAATTTACCAAACTCCTGGAATTACAGGTGTAGTACATATTTTTCTTCTCAATAGTTCAAAGAATTGTTTGTGAATTATTTCATTGAGTGTTTACAACTTTGTATCATGCTTAAGAGTGTCAGATTCATTTGTCTATATAACTAATAAGAAATTCTGAATTGAAGAAAAGTGGGTCAAGAAAAGTATATGGCCCTAAGTTCCAAAATTATTTTAATATGTGTCAATGGAAAAAATAAATATTTGACCAAAATACATATTTAAAGAACTAATGGCAGACGCTTTGAAAAAATTTTAATATTGGTACATAATCCCAACAAAGCTGAAAAAGGACATACATAGAGAGGAGCATGTTGTACTACAGATAATTGTTATTTTAGAAGAAATAGTAGAAATTTAAACACAGTGAACTGACATGAAGCCCTCTATTAACTTGACAGCACATGGCTAGGTAGGTGTTGGGTTTTTTTAGCCATTCAGATGGGTGTTTGCATGCGTAGAGCTCTCCCACTATTCCATTTTTATTCCCCAAATAATAATGCCATTTAGAAACACTATACTTTTATTAATATTTTTGCTCTCTTCTTTTTTGAAATACCTTTTCCATACCATTTTATAAAGTAGGTTTTCCTTCATTTGCTTGTTGCTTTGGAGGAAAAAATCAAAGAGTACATTGTCTTCTATACTATACTTTGAAAAATTATAAATAATGGGTGTTGAATTATAATACAAATCTCAAACTATAGAATAGAAACTAAAACAGAATTCTTCTTTTTACCAGTATGTAACTGTCTTAGAATTTCTGATAAAAAGTTAATCTCCCCAACATGTTTGGAATAATATAGCCTACAATTATCTATAATTGAACCGGTGTTCCAATAAATGTTAAACAGCTCTTCAAAGATGATAAGTTGTACTTTTAATAAACATGATGATTGTACTGTAATGAAATAGAACATGGCAAAGCTGTTGTGAAAGTAATTGTTTTCCTAATTTCTTACTGGGTGAGGTCATTATTGTTGTGGAAGAATGCTGATGATGTTCTTGTGTTGACTTTATATTCTACTTGACTACTTAATTTGCTTATTAATTCCTGAGATGTCTTGGTGGAATTTTTTGTGTCTTCTTTGTAGAGGATCGTGTCCCTGCAGATACTGGTGATTTGACTCCTTCCTTTCCTGCACATATCACATTTGTTTCTTTCACTTGCCTG
Source organism: Fukomys damarensis (assembly GCF_012274545.1). Taxonomy (NCBI): domain Eukaryota; kingdom Metazoa; phylum Chordata; class Mammalia; order Rodentia; family Bathyergidae; genus Fukomys; species Fukomys damarensis. The sequence continues at coordinate 3,433 of NW_022901014.1, read as the reverse complement.
AGTGCTCTGGGTAATATTTTTGAGTAATATAATTAACAAGAATGGTGATAGTAGACATATTTCTTTTGTCTCTGATTTTAGAGGTAAAGCTTTCCAATTTTCACTGTTTAATAGGATATTGGCAGTAGGTTTGTAATAAATAGCTTTTATCACATGGAGGTAAAGCGCTTCTGAATCTATTTTCTTTCTTTCTTAATCTTACTGAGATTAGTGGTACTTTTTAAGTATGCAGTACAGTTACATCCATCATTGGGTTCTTGTACCCTTACATGACAGATCTTGGCTCTCATTTATTACCCATACCACTCCCCTCCTTTCACACACCCCCCCATTTAAAAGACTTTGTTTCCATTTTCTCCTCTTATATTTTTTTTCTTTTCCTTATTTCCTTTTCCCTACTCTTCCCACTTCCCAAACACCTTTAGCCCTTTTCTTCCTATTTCACATTATCAGTTATACAATTTGTATACAGTTATAAAATTTACACTTTTAGTTTTTCACACCAGAGAAACTATTTGGTATTTACAAATGTGTGTCTTATTTATTTCACCTGAGTATGGCCTCAATATCATTCATTGTCCTATGAATGACTAGTTTCTCATTCTGTATGACCAAGTCGGGCTCCATTTTACAGAAAAAAATACATCTTCTTTATCCAGTCTCCAACTAATGGGAAATTGGGCTGTTTCTGAGATACAGCTATTACAAACTGTGCCACTGTAAACAT
>NW_022901014.1:0-2424 GCF_012274545.1 Fukomys damarensis | reverse complement strand
TGTTGTGAACATTTTTTCATATATTTATTTTCTGCTTTTACTTCTTTGAGAAATGTCTGTTCCTTTCTGATGGCCATTTTTGAATGGGGTCTTTATATTTGGGAGGCCTGATTTTTTTGAGTTCCTTATATATTCTAGATAATAGTCCTTTGAGGAGCAACTGGTAACCATTTTTCCCACATTGTGGAGTGACTTGGCTCTGTTGGTGGTTTCTTTTCTTTTCTTTTTAGTTTTTTTGAAACAGAGTCTTACTATGTAGTTGAGAGTGAACTGGAACACACTATGTAGCCCAGGTTGGTCTTGAATTTCCAGCGATCCTCCTGCCTCAGCCTCCCAAGTGCTGGGATTACAGGTGTGCACCACCAAGTCTGGAAGCTGGTGGTTTCTTTTGCAGTGTAGAAGTTTTTTAATATAATGAGATCCCAGTTTTTGACTCTGTGCTAGGTCCCGTGTTACTGAGGATTTGTTCATAAAGTCTTTTCCTATGGCAATATCTTTGAGAATTCTCCCTAACTTATCTTCCATCACGTTTAGAGGTTTTTCTCATATTTAGATCTTTAATCCACTTGGATTTTAGGTTAGTGCATAATGAAAGATAAGGGTCTAGTTTTAATCTTTTGCAGGTTGAAATCTTTTCTCCAGCACCATTTATTAAAAGCCAATCTTTCCTCCACTGAGGGTGGTTGGCTCTTTTGTTAAAGATGAGGTAGCTGAGTAAATCTGGAGTTGTCTCCATATCTTCCAGTGTATGCCACTGATCCTCAGGTCTTTTTTTTTCTATAAATTTGAACAGTTACTGAAGGTTTTATCATTATTAAGATCTGGATATATGTAACTAAAATAAGTGCGATTTTCTACACTAAATGAGCAGAGAATTTTTTTTTCTAGAAATGAATAAAGGAGATTTTTATTTTGAGGCTGAGCCTCACTGACGTCACCTGACTGGTCTTGAACTTGCCAAGGAAATAAATGTTCTCATTGGCCTAGATTGAATATTAGTGGTTAAGTAGAATGAGTACACTTCCATAGAGCAAAGGAGGAACCTTGGAATTAATTTATTTCATATAAAGTACTTCCTGAGTAAGAATGGGCACTGTCATGTCAACACATCATATTTATTGTTCACTCTTTCAATCAAATTGGTTAATGTAGTATTTTCCATAGTTTTTTGTGCATTGTAGAAGTGTGATGTTACTATCACTTGTGATTTGATTAGTGGTACTTGTTTCTACCATTTAGAGAATCAGTAGAAGCAAAATAGTGGCCCAAGGAGAAGGGCCATTTGACCTGGGTAACACAGCCAAATGTCTTAGAGTGCTGAGCTTCAGTGGACTTTCACAGGGAAACTCCAGCATGTGCTTGTTTCATCTGCTCATCAGGCCTTTGAACCAGGGCCATTGTTTTGTTAAAATCCTGCTGCTCTGTAGATCTCCCCCTGAGCGGGGTGGGACCTGGATATTTGAGGGAGGAAAATTGAATTGAGAGGTGAGGGATCAGAGTCAGGGGTGGGGAAGGGTGAATAGTGGGATATTCAGAGACCAGCTAGAAGTGGAACATTTTATGTGATTGACTAGGGGAGCATATATGGACCCCTCCGCTTGGTCCTAAGTTTGAAACAGGGTCCACAGTGAAGAAGGTTGGCAGTTATTGACCAAGTGCAGCCCATTGGAGCCTGGTCGCTGTAGAATTTGTGGTTTGGCTTCATTACCTTCTTGCTGCATGAGCGGTTGTTATTTATGGTCTGTTCATTCTCAGTTTCTCTATTGTTCTTTACAGTAGATCCAAAAGTAAGTGTACAGGGAAAATGAATGTATTTAATGTGGTCAATAAATATAACATTTAAAATAAATAGTAAGCTTTTCTGTTTTATCATACCACCACATTCTTGAGACAGAAAAAAAAATGGTACTGGGCTTTGGGAATTAAATTGGTATTTTTAAGCAAATTTAAAAGTTTTAATAGCAGTTAGAAATACTAATTGTTCTTCTAGGACTATATTCAACAAAACTACTCATAAATATGCATAAAGTTTTGGTGAAAGTCTGTTTTTTGCTTTTGGTTTTTTTTTTGGGTTTTTTTGAGGGGGGAGGCATAAGGCAGGGTCTCTCTGTGCAGTGCAGTGTGGCCTTGAACTCACTGTGTAGCCCATGTGGGCCTCAGACTCATGGCCCTCCACTTCCTGCCTCCGCCTCCCCAGTGCTGGGATTACAGGCATGAGCCACCACGCCCAGCTGCAAGATGTGTTTTTCAGTAAATTGTATTGTGTTTATACAGTGAGAATGCAGCTCATATATACTTGCAGAGCCTATATTCAATTAATATTACTGATAAAGAAAAACATTTTTTCACATGTATGTGTACGCATATAAACACATCACATATATCAATGAACTCAGGGCCTCACTTGTGCTAGACAAGGGCTCT
>NW_022901013.1:2048-16153 GCF_012274545.1 Fukomys damarensis | reverse complement strand
TGCAGGCTGCTGTGGTCATCAACATCACTGATGCTGGTGGTGCTTATATTGTCCACTTCTCCAAGGGAGAACTCTGTGCTTTCAACATCCACTTTAATCTCCTCTCACTCTGAATCAGAACAATCTGAAGTAATAGTTGATCCAATGCTGTCCATTCGTATTTGCTCCATTTCTTGAGGACCCTGCAGCTGTTCTAGTCATTGTTTTAAAAATCTCTGTCCTCGTTCCAAGTTCTCAAGCTGGTGCTGGCTCTTTCTTTCATCTTCTTCAAGTTTTTGATATGTGCTTTGGCTTTGTTGAGCAAACCAAGCCTTGTGTGCCTGGTGCTGTCTTGTCCTAGTGGAATCAAAACTTTTAAGCATTCTAAACATAGGCACAGATGAGCTCGCTGATTCTTTTCCAGCTCATTGTGTGTATATCTGTTGGCAGTGCTGGTATTGCTGCTCCCACTGCTGTGTTTTTGGGCCCAACTCAACCTCCGTTGGGGCGTCCAATGTTGTAGCCAGGGACCAGGCGTGGAAGGGAATGAAGAGGCATAGCCACGTTCACACTCTCGCTCTCGGCGCTCCAAAAACTCGGCAGCCTCCACCAGCTGCTACACATTGATCATCTGCAACTGCTCCACGGGAACCGCAGGTGGCTACCGGGCCTGGCCACACACCCAGCCCCGGCAGGCATGAGGCGACTATGGTCCCGCCCCTTTCCCAGACATCTGCCTAGGGCATAGTAATTTTTGAAAACTGTATACTACCAAAATTTTTACATAGGGCCCTTAACTGGAAAAGATCAATATGCTACCAAGTCCATCTATCTTCTCAATGAGGCTCACAAGAGAGAAAAGTTATGTTAATATTCTAAATGTAAAATGTTTTTATCACTAGAACTTCTGCACTGAAAGCAACTGCTCTGGATCCCTTTTTCCCATACTGAGCACCACACTCTCGACACTTTCCCCATCTCAAGCCCCTAACCCTGTACCCCTGCTCCCACTTCCACACCCTGAACTTGGACCCTGCTCCCACCTCTAGTTCCTCACCCTCTATCCTGCTCCCATTTCCAGTAGCTCACCTCAGAAGGTGATCTGGTTTCTTACATTACTTAAAACCAGTGAGAACAAACTCTTTTAACTTCTTTTAGAGCCACTTTTCCATTTCTCTTAACACTTCTTGATAGGTAATTCTTGCTTTTGTATTCTCCACCTCAGAAGAGAGAGCATCTCCTCTCCTTCCACACTTAGCTTCTCAAGTTGGGCCTTCATTTTCTCATGCCCAAATATTCCAGACTTTGCTCCTTCAAGTCTTCCCTTTCTTGGATTATCCATCTCACTACCTCCCCTGAGCTTTCCCTTCAGTCTTTACTTCTACAACCTGAAACTCTCCCCATGAGCCAACAGCCCTTCCTTCTCTCTCATTCATTGACACATTTCTTGGCCTACTTCTTTCTTATACAGTTCTGTAACTCTCTTTCTTGACCAACAACATTTCCATTATCAAAATCAAAAGTAGTGCTGGGCCAGGGATTTGGCTCAGGGGTTCCACTGCCTGCCTTGCAAGGACAAGGGTCCCAGTTCAATCCCCCAGTATATATTTAAAAAAAGAATCTCCTCCCTCAATTTTTAATCTTTTCTATCTTCCTACAATATTTGATCAGATTCTTCTATTTCTCTCTCTAATCTTGCATGCCAACTCTCTTGCTTTTATTTTTCTGAATACTCATATATTACACACACAATCTGATTTTTCCTTCCTTTCCTTAGAGTTTAAAAGTTTCCCCAAAGTATATTTACCTAAGTGTTTTTGCTCTCCGTAATGATAGCCCTTGACAATCCTCACCCAATCTTCAAGTTTCACTTCCACTTTTACAAAGATAATCTCCAAATCCATAATCTTTATTCCTGGATGACCTCTCTCCTTCTTTCTCTTCCCTTCCCCTCTTTTTCCATCTTGCCCACCTCTCTCCTTCTTTCTCTTCCCTTCCCCTCTTTTTCCATCTTGCCCTCTATCTAGTCATTGTAATCTTTCTCCATCAACTCTCACCTCTGTCCTCTTCCTTCTTTACACCACTGCAACCTGAAGTCTACTAGTGGTTTTCCACCATGCTTTCTCCATCCCTTCTCAGTCAATCTCCAATGCACCTATGCACTGCTGTCTAGTTCATTGTGAACCACACTTCTGATCAAGTTGCTCTCCTACTTAAACATCAGTGTACTAAATGATACTGTACTTCAAGTGGATTATGTAATTTTTAAGAGAGAAGAACCAATTAGTGCCTTCCTACAGAACGAGTGCCCTGCTGCCAGCTGTGAATCAGGCCATCCAAGGACTGATCCCAATCAATCTTTCAACCAACTTCCTACTTCTTCCTCTTTCAGAAATTTTCCTCCAGCCCAGCTGTTCTCACACTGAGGAACCCTGGTGATGTCCACCTTGCACTTCTGCCAGCCTCCAATATTTATCTGCACCAGCTGCACACATCCAAAGTTTAGTGCTTTGTCACAATTCTATCCCCACCTTTTCCTGAGTCTTTGCTGATCTCCTTTCCCATTTCCATCCTGAAGTACGATTTCCCTCTACTGAGCTCTGGAAACTCTGCCATGGACAGTCATCACTTTCACCCTCATCAGGTGTCTTCCCTGTGACAGACCCAGAGTGTTAGATCTTGGATTTGGGAAAATGATTTCCAAACCCTGCTGATTCTGACTGCGCTAGTGTCTGTGGACATGATTACACAGCGGGTAAAATCTCCACACCACATGTGCTGATGTGTTTTCACACAATGACCCCAGGCAGACAACAGATGGTTGAAAGCAGTGGCAGAAACTTGCATTGAGACATCCATCCATATCCCCAGTCATATCAACAGCTGCCTGACCAAGGGCCTGGCTCACAGTTGGTGCCACCAAGACAGCAACATTTGAGTTCTCTCTTAAGCTACAGAAAACAAGGGCTGTAAATGGAGAAGGAAAAACCTTCCAGTGTTTACATTTTTAAAAGCCTACAATTTTAGATATTAAAACTCTCTAGGGGCTTGGGATCTAGCTTAATGGTTCCGCTGCCTGCCTTGCAAGCAAACGGACCCAAGTTCTATCCCTGTTACCCCCCCCCAAAAAAAAACCTCTCCAGCAAGATGAGGTAAATGGGTATCAATGCCCAGGAGCATTCTGTCCCAAACGCAGAGCGATGACATTTCTGTCCACGAGAGGCAGCCACGCATTTTTATAAAGTCCAATGTTGTCTGTTCTGACTTAGGTAACTATTGTAGACACAGGGCTGAACACTTAATCCCAGATCCTGGAGCCACCCTCAGTTCCTTCAGCGGGGGTCCCTATCAGCCCCATCTCCACTGAGGATGCAATACCCCCTGCAGGCCCGACCCACTCTCTCCTGCTCACCAGGCCCTGTCCTGTCCAGGCCACAGGGCCCCCTACAGGCTGAGCACAGCGCCGCAGCAGGTCCCGGGAGGCTGCAGGGTGCGGACCTTCATAATTGGGCAGATGCTCCGTGAGGCTGGCTGGGTTCCCAGAAGCCTTGTCCACACAGGACTGTTTCTCTAGATCGCTTTCCGAGAGGTGGAGGTCAGTAGTGGCTTCAGAAGTGCCTCTCTGCACTTTTTCTCCCACTCTTTACCAAGACCTTGTAGTCCGTGTTCCAAGGCTGTAGGTCACTATCGTGGCTCAGCCTCAAGCCTCGCCTGCCTCCATTAAAGCCACCATTAAGGGCCACTGCTGGGGTGAGGGGAGTTCCAATGGCGGAGCGCGCTCTGCTCACACGCAAATTCCCACATTCTCCTTCCCCAGCGTTCTAGCCCCCCTCCCTCCCGCATGCTCCTCAGTGCTGTCTCCCAAATGTCTTGTCAATTTCATGACTTTGATGTACAGGAGATCCAAACAATCGGCTGTTTTTAATGCATTGTATCTACTATGAAAAACAAAGCACAGTTCAGTAGCAAGGAAGGCTGTGTCAGGGTGGGTAGAGCAGTCTTCCAGGGTGACCTGGTCCATGGTCACTGTGGCCCTGACCAAAAGCAGCAAGCTGTGCACCCGGAGCTGGGAGGAACTCGCCGGGTGCAGGTGCTGTGGGGACCTTAGAGGGACCGGGCTCAGGCGGCATGGGCTGCATCTTGGGTCAGGATAAAGTTGCAGTTTGCCCACTGGTTTGGGAACCTTTATGCAATAATGCCCACGTGGCCTTCAGGAAACGGAGCTCTGAAAGCCTGGCAGACACTCAGAAGACACTGCTGGGAACAGAAACGGTTGGAGCCACCACCCTTGTGCCTCCACCTGTCAGGTGCAGAGCATAAAGAGAGAGCAGAGAGACCCCTTAGCAGGCAGTCAAGAAAAGCTAAAACCAGGTTGGAAGCCAGATGCAGCTCACAAGGGAATTCTATCCTCAGGTTAAAGACAGAATTGTGACAGGAAGCAGCTTGAGGATTCCTGCTCTCAGCAGGTCTGACTTGCCTCACAGCCCTCGTCTGGAGTGGTCACCTTCTTTGTCAGATACACAGTGCATCTTGGCATCTCTTTGGCACCGTTGTGGGGATTCCTCCCATTTACCTGCTGGGTTGGATCTCTTGTTTATTGTAGTCCACATCTTCCCCCTTTTTAGTTTACTTTCTACTTTAGTTTCTCACCTTCCAGTTACTTTGAATAAAGAGGACAGGGAGCCATGGTGGCTCATTCCTGTAATCCCAGCACTTGGGAGGCTGAGGCACAATGACCACTGAGAGTTCAACGCCAGGCTGAGCTAATAGGGATTTACAAGCCTTCCATACCAAGACCCCATCTCAGCCGGTCAATCAAAGAAAGAGGATGGGGAAATATTTTGAAGCTTTGTATGTCTGAAAATACTTTATTCTAACTAACCATAATTTGGCTACATATATAATTTTAAGTTTTAAATTATTTATCTTCAGAATTTTGAAGGCATTGGGCTATATTTCTATGTCCAGATTGCTGCTAAATTACAAGCCTGTGGCACAATGGGCTATTTTTGTTTCCTTTTTGTTTTCTCTCACTCCTCCTTCATGTAGCATCCTGTATCCTTACTTCTTATCTCTGAATAGATTAGAAATTTTGGCAGGAAGTTATTGGAACTTATTTTATTCCTGTAAAGTCCGTTTCTTCTGAGTTGCTGTTACTTCATTTTGTTCCATTTTCTACCTTCAATATTGGTACATTCCTTAACTGACTGGTAATCCTTGGGTATTTCCTTAATGATTAAAATAGGTTGGGAGATAAAGAGTGCATAAGTGAACTTGTGATCAGGGGTGGATAACTAGGACCTCAAAGGAGCCCCACAGGTATTTTCTCTAGAAATACTGAAAAATTCAGCAAGCTACAGCATTCTGTGGGCCAGTGGAAATTGGGGTGTGTGTATGTGTGTGTGCTTGCACATGTGTGCAAAGGCTGTGTTCTCAGGCTCAGTATGCAAACACTTCCTCCTCCATTTTCAGTACGACAGTGACTATATTGCCTTCCAAATACTGAACAGATACCAATATTTGGTGTTTGAGAACAAGAACATTTACATTTTAAAAAGATCACAAATTATTCTATTCCTTTCACACAACTTCATTTAGGTGTTTTAAAATGATGAGTGACAAAAGAGTAAATAGTGAGTAATTTCTTTTCTGTGGTAAGATTATACTAAAAGTTTCAAAAATTTCTAATTAAAAGTAGATTTAATATCTCCATGGCTTACTCTTATTACAAACCACATACTGATAAGATTATATACTAAGAAAAAAATATTTCTGATACATTGGATAGTAGAAGACATTAAAAAACACATTAATACAAAAGAAGTGTCAACTAAAAAAGCACAAAAATAAAGGTTATGCAATATTTAAAATGTATCATTCCCCACCCCCCCCAAACCTTGGGAATCAAACCCAGGGGTATTCTACCACAACCCCAGACCTTTTTGTATTTTCTTTTAGGGTCACGGATGTGACTCAGTGGTGCTGCATCTGCCTGTCAAGTACAAGGTCCTGATTTCAATCTCTACTGCAAAAAAAAAAGTTCAAATAGGGTTTCACTAATTTTCTCAGGTTGGCCTCAAACTTGCCATCCTTCTGCTTTAGGCTCCTAAGTAATTGAGAATATATGCACATACTACGGTATCTATCTAGAAATTATATTTGAAAAATAAAATTTTAAAAGATACCATGTATTACTTACGTTTTCTAGAATTTATCTTTGAGAAAAAAAAATTCCAGGGATAAAGAAAAATATCCATTCATTTTGTTGATACTGATCACACTTAAAATAAATGCCTCAGTGTTATGATTATTTGTTGCTTCCTGGAAGCATTTTCTTTCTTTCCTAGCAGATTGTCTGCCTATTCTGATTTTTGTTTGCCTTTGATCAGTATTGCTCTAATTAAAATTCTGGATCATGTTTGCAATTCATTCTTCTATTTCACAGAAACATTCAAACTTTTTTCTCCTGCAACTACTGTGTTAAAGTATTTGCAAAGGGCTACAATTCTACAGTGAAACTTATAAATTGAAATCCACTAGGAAATATTCTTGGGTAATATTTAGATGTATTACATTTGAATCTCAAAGCAAGGGTAACAATCCTAGACAGAATAGGATGGTGCTAAAGTTAGGACTTACACTGCTTTGAAGCTGATTACCTTGAAACACCATTCACAGGATGTATGTGGAATATACTGTACACATAAACTTCTATTTATTTTAGTTACAATAATTCAATATTACCAGCAGAGAGAGCGTCAGAACACACTTATAAGATGACAATGATGACAAGTTAATGATTAGGTCCGATGCTTATTTCCTAAGTGCTCCTGCCTCAGTTCCCAGAGATGCACACCCCAGTGTCAGCATGCCCTGCTCATCACCTGATTTTAGTAGCGCCCTTAGAACCAATTTTTCCCACACACAGAATATGTACTCAGTGTGTTAGGGAAGGAATTGGCAAGTGATACACACATAGGGATGAGCTGAATGGAAGTAAAATAAAGTTGATTTTGGGACACACTGGACAAGACTCAGGACCCACTGACAGGCCACCCAGACTGTGGTGATGGCTTGCTAGCAGAAGGTTGTCCCACTGTGAGGAAGCTCCAGCCTTCAGCAAGTTTCACAACACTGGAGATCTCACATCCTTCTTCATGGGGCCAGGCTCTCTGCTAAGCCAAAGCAATAGAATTCCCACGCAGTGGGAATTCACTTTGAATTCCTACCTTACAAGTAGCAACTCAGAAATGTGGCCATGTGGGGAGGAACTGGGTCCAGGGTGGAAAGTAGTACAACACCCCCCGCAAGCCAGGAGGCCTCCCCTTGGCCACACCAAAAGCTAGAGCTCTATGTGGAACTACTTGCCTCCAGGAATGCCCTCCAAGGGATACTTCTTTAATTCTGGGCAAGTGTGTCCCAAGGTAAGAGCAGAGGTCAGCAAGACACTACTGGGAAGTTCCTCAGCTTCCCAGCAAATGCCCATTTTTCAGGCTGACCCTGGGCACAGGTCTCAGATCAGACAGAGGCATCAAAAAAATGTGTGGGAATATCAAGCTTTGCTCCCTCAGCTTCCAATGAGAACAGGAAGACCTGAGCTCCATAGAACCCTAGGAGGTGGTGCAGGAGACAGGTTGGATACATGGTGTAGATGTTGTGCCCTGGGGGAACCTTGACTAAAGAAAGAAGGTCTGCAAGCAGAGGTGACCTTTGGTGCCCTGGATTCAAGTCAAGACAACTCTGTAGCATGAAAAACATTGTGCCCAAAAGAACTGCTGGTTTTCCTAATAGGAAGGTGGGGAGATAAGATGAGGGGCTGACTAGCCCCCTGGATTCAATCCTTAGATGCTGGGCTGGTTTTCTGAGGTCCCCTTTTCTTCCCAGCTCTCCTCTTTTCTTCTTGGTTGATGGGGATAAAAGAAGGTTCTGTAGAAAAAAATAAACATGATTTTAAAATTCAGTGGGTAAATCATTGAGCTCTTACTCTTAGTTGCTCTTAATGCTGGGTGTGGGTGACTGTTGGTTGGAATGGCTCTGATTTAAGTGAAGGAGGAGTTGGCACTTCCTTGAATAGGGTTGATAACAATATGAACACCAACAAAAACCAATAGCATTTATTACTGGGGAAGATGTCCCTATCCTTTTAATGCCTTTTAGCCACATGAACAGATCGGGAGATGGATGCTCAAGGAGGCCAGGTAGGCTGGATGAGCTTCTGAGGTTTGTGTGCTCTCAGCCCATGCTGCCCACACTCCCAACCTCCTGGGCCCACGTCAGTTGCTCTAGAGCCTGCCTTCTTGCTTCCTTTTGGAGTTGGCTACATAGTCTTCAATGGACAGTCCAGTCCCAGAGACTTGAGGCAACCACCTACTCCACAAGGCTCCTTCCGGCACAGCCTGTGAACTAACCTGTGTGTGGCCACAGTCTTAACAAAATGTTAAACTTTGGAAACAAAAGTAAATGAAGGTGGTCAGAGCCTGGGAATGTAGAGGTGCAGGGAACCCTCTGTGGCCTGAGGGGATAGTGACCAGAGGGCCCTGGTGAGTGCTGAGCCTGATGCAGGTCTGAACAAGGACTTGTGGCTGCCAAGGCAGCCCCATGCTTTCCTGCCTTCTACAACAGCCTAGGAGCAGCACAGTGAATGTGGAGACTATCATCAGATGAGCTTCTCTGCTTCTCTTGCACACAGTCAGATGAAGAGCTCCTTTCACAGCCCTGGTATTTTTCCATGAGTGTACTCAGTAATTTATCCATATTGTTAATATTTTGACTCCCACGATGTTGGGTGCTAGATGTGTGTGTAAAACATGTAATAGGAATATATCAAACTCATGCACATGTTGGACAATGTTATAGGCCCAACTCCAGCCAATGTAGTAGTTTAGTTAGGTAGGATGCAAATAGAGAGACAAGGACTCTTCCCTCCAGGATGCTAAGTTAATGAACAGCTCCAACCCATTTTAGACACAGATTTCAAACAGGGCCTGGAGAGAGAACAAATGCAAGATACTCAGTTTTCTGGAATACAGTTCCTCAAATGGACGGACAGATGAGACAGGAGCATCAGGCGCCATCCACACAACACTTGTCTCAGGCTAGAATGTGAACCCTGCCCTCTACATAATGGCGAGCCAATATTCTTCAGAAAAGGCCACCTTGGCAGCAGTATAAGGTAGATGAGCATAATGGGGGAGGAAGAAGAAAAGGCTATTATTTCAAAATGATGGATAAGAAAATGAATGTAAATGTGGAAAAATCTGTGAGCAGGTAGAAAATACAGAATGTGAAAGGCTAGGTGGATGATCAGGAAGATGGCTAAGATCTTCAGAGATTCAGTGTCATTTATTAATAGCCAGGAAAGAGTCACGGTCAAGGTCTTCTGAGTGGAACATCAAATGTGAGGGCCCCACAGGACTTAGAAAACAGGACTGAGTAAACATTAGGAGGAGTAGATGACCTTATTCAGGAAAGCATATTCAGGGCACTCAAGAGGATAAGTATTTATAAAATACATTAGATTGTAATAATGCTCCTGGCGTGGTGGCGCATGCCTGTAATCCCAGCAATCGGGAGGCTGAGGCAGGAGAATTGCTGTGAGTTCAAAACTAGCCTGGGCTGCAAAGTGAGTTCCAGGTCAGTCTCAACTACATAGTAAGACTATGTCTCAAAAAAAAAAAAAAAACAAACTCAAACCCCCCCAAAAGCCCCATAATAATGCGAACCTATGCAGAAGTCTGAAATTCTTGAAATGAAAGCAAAAGAGGGGAAAATCGGGGGGGGGTGTGTTAAGTTTTCCATTGTATACATCAACATTTGGTTCAAGGATATAAGCACATACTGTTGTCAATATATGCAAATATTTAATTCTGTGATATGCTAGTACGAATTATTAAATTTAATGAAGAGGTTTAATTCTAAAACTCCAATTTAAATCTTTGCAAAAAGATTCCTGTTTAAAAGCCAATCTTGTAAATTTTCAATGTAAGTCAGGCATGGTGATGTGCACCTGTGGTCCTGCCATGTGAGAGGCTCAGGTGAGATGATCACTTCAGCCCAGGAATGTGAGGGCCACCTGGGGAGCATGAACAGGCCCCATCTCATAAAAGAAAAACAGGGAGCTGGGGATTTACCTTAGTGGCACCCTTGCATGTGCAATGTCCTGAGTTCAATCCCTCATACGCCCCCAAAAAAAACTGTAGAAGAGAAATGCTGATGTGTTTAGAGGATTAGGCATTTTTAAGAAAGAATTGTAAAACCCTATTTTAAAAATTCATGCTGTTTTTCTGTTCCTCTATAAACAGCATATATCAACAGCTCTGACTTGCTATTCATACTATATGGGATGGTAGTTAAAAATTAAAGAAAGGTTGCAAGACATTGCACCACATGTCAGTAATCCCAGCACACTCAGAGGCTGAGATAGAAGATTACTGTGAGTGTGAGGTCAGCCTGGGCTACATAACGAGCTCTAAGTTAGCCTGAACTACATAGGAAGATCCTGTCTCAAAAACCAAAAATCCAAGAAAGGATCTACTATAAAAATATAAAGCCATCATTATCAAGATTGAAGATTTCTAATTCTTCAAATACTTTTCAAATACTCTTCAAATACATGTAAATCAGGACTCAACATTCATATGAAGAAGGGGCTAAACTAGCTCATCAGTAGGATTCCTGAGTTATAAAATGAGAAAATGTAAGTGGAAGGCTTAATAACTATAAATATTTAGGATGGAGTGTATCAAAGCCATTCATTACTTGCCTGGCATGTGCTGGACTTAATCCTAAGCTCCAAAGTAGGAAAATCAAATCCCCAACAGCTATGACTACTGAATTCAATAATGCTTCCTTAGAATAACATTAAATATCCCCATTGCTGAAGGTATTTTAAAAATTTTAAAAGAATCATATTTCAGAGATAATTAGCAATCTTTTTTTTCTCCTGGTGGTTCTATCATCATGGGTAGTTTATTTTAGAGAAGAAAATCACAAATTGTGATTTCATTTTTTGATGTATCCATATGCATGTCCACTACATGAAGAGATTATTAGAAGATAAATCAGAATCATTCCAAAAATAAATTTGTTCAAAATTTTTCCCTTTAAGAATTATACAGCTTGCAGTTTGCCATAGCTAAATCTTGGAATCAGCCTAAATACTGATCAACTAATGAATGGGTAAAGATGTGGGTTTTTGTATATACATACAATGGAGTACTACTCTGCCATAAAGAAGGATGGGCTTCTGACATTTATAGCTCAATGTATAGACCTTGACACCATACGCTCGGGTGAAATAATTTGGACGCACATGTTTAAATAATACACTGTTTTTCTGCTGTGAGAAACCAAAAGTGGAAATAAGAACTAAAATGTATAACAGATATTAGGAAATGTGAAGAAATATTCAAATGGGAATGGAAACAAGTGAGGGGGGAGGCAGAAAGGAAGGAAGCAACAAGCAAAAAAGTGCAAAAAATGGAAACAAAGATTTGTATATAGGGAGAGAAGGAGTCTTGAGGTGGAGGGAATGGGAAAAAGTGGTAGGATGTACAGTGTGCAGGTGCACATTCCCTATGATGATTATCATTATATGTGTATGAAGTGCACAATAAATGTTTTGCTATAAAAAAGTGGTGCTGCTTAAATGTATTTTCTCATATAATGGATAAAGATTAAAAATCATATTGAGGGCTAGGTGGAGCTCAATGGTAGAGTGCTTTCGTATCATGCAGCAAGTCCTGGGATCCCCAAAGTTGGGGAGTGGGAGAAGACTCTCAATTATGTAGCTGGGAATTTTAATTTATGAAACAATTAAATACAGTGCTTATTTATTTTCTCTTTGTTCTCAAAAATATTTGCAAAGACACGTACACCGAGCACTGAATTAAACAACAACAAAAAAACACATAATGAGTCAACTATTAATAATTCATAATAATTTTAGTAAGGTTTAAAATGCATTTCATTTTGCATTATCTATCATAGCAGACAGCTCTATCCAGGGTTAGCAAGCCATCAGTGGCACAAGCTTCTTGTCCCTCTATAGTTCAGCTGTGTTACCTTAGGAGTCTGAACGAAGCTTTATGTGACTCACATGGGCGTGTCAGGTAGCAGAGTTGGGCTAGTGCTGCTCCTTTGCTAATGGCTGCTACCAATGCTTAAGTCCTAGTCCATGAAGCAGCAGGGCTTGGCCGAGTTCACTTCTAGCCAAGGTCATCTAACTCCAACTAAATTCTTCCTCCCCACATTCACCATTTGTTCTCCTCAGTAAAGATACGCCGGTGCCCCTGCCTGCCATGCTTGTCATCAGCAGGTGTCCTGAGACCTGCCAAGTTCCCCTCCTTCCCACTCTCATAATGAATAAAAACATGATGTCTTTGTTGCCCTTGGTCTTTGCTGCCCAGGGCATCTTAGATCAGCCCAAGACCCAGCTTCTTCTCTCAAATCTCTGGGTCTGTTTCTTTTGTTCTCTCTTCCCTATCTTGCAGGCAATATACCTGTCTCACAGGAGAATGAGACACACTGCAAGGGTCACTGACAATGTTCTCTATAATCTATGAATATCAGATTTGCAGGAGTAAACAGGAGATATCACTTTGTTGAACTTAGCAAAAATGAAGATCACATTTTCAGTTCTATAAAATCAATTATAGGTAATTTAAAAGGGTGTGATTTCTAACACATAATAAGAGTTTCTACTCTCATTTGACTTGTTTTTATAATATTTGATTTTGGCTCTCATAATCTTATTATAAAGTCTTGTCTTGTAAATGAGACTTCTCATTCATTGTCAGCTTCATATCATCATTTTTGTTGTTTTCTAATTCTTTACCACTAAAATAACACACATAAGATCATTTTACTCCCATCAACTTCTATAAATCTCAATTCTGTATATAAATCTCTTATTATACTTATTTTCTTTTATGATCTTATGACCCTATATTTCTTTCTAGGGTCATATGTGACTAAATACATGGGGAAAAGTATTTTTAAAAATATCTTACACGTGACGGTGATAAAACGGAAGACTGAGAGAAGCTCTCAACATCATCTGATGTTTTAGGATGAGTTTCCATATTATCTTTGCTTTCACCACCAGAAATACGGTCGTCAGGAGGGGTTGTGTTTCGTGATTCCCCAGAGCCATATTTTGCTTCTATAACAATAAAATTAAAGTAAATTGTACATAAAGAAAAAAATCTACAACTTCAAATCAATGAATAGCACAGGAGTAGGCCATCTTTATCCAATAGCTTACGCTTTTCCCCGCTTTGGTGAGCAGCAGTCCATAGCTCAGCTGGGTTTACTTTGGGGAGGTTCTAGAAGAAAAAAATAATAATCGTGTTAAGAATCACAAGTATTAAATCTGATAAAATAGCATTCACCTTTACTACATGATCTAACATTAAGAGCCCAGGATTTGGAATCATTCAGATATAGATTCAAACCCCAATCTGCCATTTGCTAATCTCCATCTTCTTCAAGGGGTGAAGGCTATGAAAGATGATGGAAATAGCCCATAATGCTACTCCCAATACCTCTAGTTAATTATGTAAATACTAGAACATTTACTAGACTATGTTCTTAACTAAAATAACCAAAAACAAATTTGTATCCCTTTGTAGTTTAGAGTACTTGGAAAAAACTAACATTTTATGAAATAAAAATTCATTTTGTATTCTATTCTGAACATGTTTGCATGATTTATATTTTCATGAATTACCTCAGGAGGAGAAAAATTAATAGTTGAGTTTTTAATAGTATCAAATTACATAGGTTAGAATTACCACCAGTATAAGTTGCTTCTATTCTGAATGCCAAATAGATAACATCAATTCAGCTCCTTTCAAGAAAGACAAGAATAAATCCTGTGGAGCAGTGATTGATAAAGCAAAGCCACACAATCACTAGCAGAAATATGTTGACTAAATATATCATGAACATGAAGGTGGACTGAAGGAACAGAAACTACGTAAGTGTTTTCTGTAAGAAAAACTTAGGGATTGAGTTAAATTATTTAAAGTGGTAATAAAGGACAATCTCTCTCTCTCTCTCTCTGTCTCTCTCTCTGTCTCTCTCTCTCACACACACACACACACACACACAGGACCAACACGCAC
>NW_022901013.1:1444-2020 GCF_012274545.1 Fukomys damarensis | reverse complement strand
TGGTTTTCATCATATATCAGCAAACTCTCACCAGACTTGGACATTAATCTCTGCACTGCTACATCTTTGAGCACCTGATAAGCACAAATGGCTGGAAAAAAATCTGAAACAACAACGCTAGCAGTGCTAGTTACTCTGTAAGATAAACAGCCATTTCTCCTGTTTTACTGACATCTTTTTCATTTTCTTACAGTCAAAAATAAATAAATGTTTCTTTGGGGGAAAAACTGCCTATGACTTAGGATCTATTCTTGATAAGAATATAACCAAGACCATCTGCCATGTAAAGGTACAAGATCCCAATAATGAATGTAACTGTATGGTATACCTACAATGTACCAATAAGCTCAATAAAAGAAAAAATATAAATTACAATTCATTTATACTCTAAATCTCATGGAAAGGCTTTGATTCCAAGAAAAATTCAAAATTCTAGATCACACAATTAAATTTCCTGGAATTTTAAAAGTTATTGTAACATTGGGGCTGGGGATTTAGCTCAGCAGTTCGGT
The DNA here is from genome assembly GCF_012274545.1 of Fukomys damarensis. NCBI lineage: Eukaryota > Metazoa > Chordata > Mammalia > Rodentia > Bathyergidae > Fukomys > Fukomys damarensis. The sequence continues at coordinate 1,508 of NW_022901013.1, read as the reverse complement.
GGCCTGCCTTGCAAGCGCAAGGACCCGAGTTTGATCCCCAGTACCAAAAAAAAAAAAAAAAAAA
>NW_022901013.1:0-447 GCF_012274545.1 Fukomys damarensis | reverse complement strand
CTCCTCTTTCTTCCCATTTCTAAATGTCAGTAATCTTATTAGGATCTTCTGTATTATTGCAGATTATTCACACCAGGGATATATCATACTTTTGTAGACGTTCTCGCATCTTCTCAGCATTCCGTAGCACCTCTATGTGTACACTCTGTTCATCTTCCCACTAAAAAAAAACAAAACAAAAACTAAAAACTTTACTAAGAACCTGCCCACTACGAGTTTTCATGCTCCCACTGCACCAGAACACAGCCATAGGGCTCCACCTCCATAGTGTTTAGTTACCTCAGTGCTGCAACTGCAGAGTTAACCGAATCATTGAAGACGGGTCCTCTGGCCCACAAAGCTGAAAATAACTCTCTGGTCCTTTACAGAAAAGTTTATTGAGTCCTGCTCTAGGGCGGAAACACACTTCCTGATTAGCTATGTCACCAGGTACTCAAACAGAAACCT
>NW_022901012.1:15432-20107 GCF_012274545.1 Fukomys damarensis | reverse complement strand
AATAGTCAGAGTTTAGAGCATCAGCAGTTAGGGTTGGTAGTACTCAGTTGATTTCTGCTAGATAAGGCGTTTCTTCTTAGTTGATTTGGGTACCTGTTGTGTTGCACTGCTTTGAGTATAGCTTTGTGATTCTCATAACCAGGTACTCAGAGCAATATTGTTCAGTTTACTTTAGATTTGTGGAACTAAGGAGTTGAACAGACTGAAGCCTGAATTCAGCTTTCTTTTCTGCATGACGTTTGTTGTGTGACTTCCCTTCCATAATATGAAGACCATGATGAGACCCATCCATGCATAGTTATGCAGTGTGATTTCAGTTTGTAATTGTTTAAAATTTTTACCATAGATTCTAGCAAATGATAAAGCCCTCAATAAGTGTAAGATATTAAATGAGAGATGAGATATGATATTGTGTTGGAGTTTCATATAAAAATTAGGGAAGTTAAGCAACATTTTGGTAAATGTTTAACATATCACTGTGTGCAAGTAGCATAATGGTGAATATTTAAGTAAAAGATATTACAGTGAAGGACACGTTGCTATCAATGCCCCTCAAAATACGACCGTTGGCTTTGAACACACTTAGTAGCCCATCATTCTTGGGATACTAAATATCAGAAAGTATCCCATACTTCCTGAAGAGTTCTGGTAATTCTCTTTCATTAGGGTCTTTAGTTATGTTTTCCTGACTGCCTAAATTGCGAATTGATTCAAAATGTGTACTTTCATGGTCATTTTACTTGGAGGAAGAGCCAGAGTGACGTGGTGACAGGTCTGGTGGATGAGAACACGCTGTAATGATTTTACAAGCCTCCCTTTCTGTTGTGTAGCACTAGGCAGCAGCATTCAAAGCATTTTTTATTACACCTCATAAAAATATTCACAAAACAGGACATCTAGAACTACTTCAGAAAATGGCAAAAACTATAGGATAAGTATGTTCAAAGCCAGTATCTTGAAAGGGATTAATGTCAATATGTCTTTTACTGTGATTAAATTTAAACCATAAATTTTGTTCTCCCTTTGTACACTAGACTTTAAACTTTCTAGAACAGTGCTTGTTGGGGGAAGCCTATGGAATCAAAAGCAGAGAACGTGTTTACTACATTATATACCATTGCAAAGGGGCTTTGAATGCTTCCTGTTAGACTATAATCTTTGTTCTTTATGACTTTTTCAGTTGTACGATTCCCTGGTGTGATGAGGTGTTTGGATCAAAGAGCACTGTAACACAGCTGATGTTGGTTATAACGCTCTACCATTGGCATGTAGGATTGTGGGTATATCAACACCTCCTTTGATATGACCAGCTGGCTAAGGTCTGAATCCATGGTAGGTAGCAGTGTTTGAAGTGGGGGGCCACGTAGACACATCATTCAAAGTTAGGGTCCTGAAGTTTATATATCATAGCCAGCTGGTACCCTGATTAATCTTCACCTCAAAACTCTACCAAGATTGGTAGAGCTGTAGCTTTTCTTTTTTTTTCTTTCTCAGAAGCTTTCTTCTCTAAAACTTTCTAGGAGGATGACCTGTATAGAAGGAATTTTGGAAAATCTAATCCTTAAATCTAATATATTATTTTAGCAAATTCTTGTATTGATTTCTGAGGTGCTTATTTTACTTATGAATGAAATGAGCCACAGGACTTAAGTAGCTTATCAAAAATCATACAAGAAGAACATGCCAGAGATAAATTCAAACCCAGGGAGCATAGCTTAAATTTATGTTCTTAATTACGAAAGAGCTTAAAAATTGATCCAGTAATTGAAAGAAGATAACAGTAAATGCGCAGTGCTCAGTGTGTGTGTGTGTTTGTGTGGAGGGGGGAGACTACAACAACAACAACCCCCAAAAACCCAACTCTACAGAGTGGAAGGAAAATGCCTCGCCCTCCCACTCACTTCCTTATATCCATATTAATGCTGTTGGTTGAATGGGAGAGAAGTGAGAAATTGGCAGATTGAGACTCAAAGATGACCCAACCAGCATGTTGTGTAAAAAGAGGCTCAGTTTTTTAGAAACAGATTTCTGAACCCCTGACTCATGGAACCCAAACCAGTCTCTTTCAGACTTAAACTCTTGACTGTTCTGGAAGTGAAAACTTTTGACAACCCATCTTCCATCTTAGTATCCATGCTTTGAATAGTATTTTAAGTATGTAGTTGTTTGCAAACCTTTATTGAATTCTTACTTGTTATACTGTAGGGAAAGGATTTAATTTTTTTGGTACATTTCTTTAATTTTACTGAGTACATTGGAAAATTGTTTTATATTTTGTTTAAATGTTCTTGGAATCAAAATATTTACAGAACAAGAAGTCCTTTTAGCCAGCAGCATGTTCCATTTGTTGTGTTTGAGTGTGGAAACACTAGGAATGACAGCATAAGATGCAGTGAGCTTTTTCATAAACAGCCTAATAGCGTTGTCTAATGTCTTTGTTTATCAAAGGTGTCAAAGAATCCTTTGCTATATTTAGTCAAAATTTAAGTTTCCTTACTCAAGCATGGAAAATATTGATTTTTGGTATGGAGGAAAGTAATATGGATAAATAAAATAATTACACTTAACTGTAAATTGTTGCTAAGAGATTCAATTTCAAGATGAGAAAAATTGCAGTTTGGTTTTTAAAAAATATAAAAACACTAATATTTTATGCTTTAAAAAAATACTGCGTGTACACCTCTATCTTTGTGAATATTAGCTGATAAATGATTTTATGTTTTAATTTGATTTTTAATTCATGAAATAGCTAAGGAAATATATTTTTAGTAACAAATATGTCTAGCATATTTGGGCTATGTGCTCTATATTTATCTGTACTCTATATTCTGAGAGTTTAATTTTTATTAACTGTTAAGTTTAAGATACATACATATACACACACATACACACATCTGTATTAGCTTTAACAAAGACACAAGTATATATTCAAGTCAATGTGGATTGATATTGTCACAGGAAAGAATGAGTCCAGTGGTTGTTACAAAAGAAGAAAATGATTTTAGTATTTAGACATTTGCGAGGAAAAAGAGTTGAATGCTTAGGATTTGAATTGGTAGATTAGAAAGATTATGGAAGACTTTAATAAAATGTTAATGATTTTTTAATCTATTAGGAGTTACACACAAACACATAGATAAAATTACATATTCTTATCTAGAAAAAATGAAGCTCTGTTTTAGAAATAGTAATGCTAAAATACTCTATTTTTTAAACACTTTCCCATTTTAGGATGAGCAACATAAAAGTAAAATAATTTCTTGGAATATTTAAGAATAATAGTAACAACCAGTAAGTATGATAAAATCATTTACAAAAACCTCCCCTCTCTAGTACATTCAGAATGCAAAAATAGTAAATAAAGCAAGTAAAGGTACTAATAACAACCAAATAAAGCCACATGGCCCAACATTGGGCAGAAGTTTTGAAAAAGTAGGAAGAAATTAAAGATGGTTTGCAGGACCATGATGTCTTCTCAACCCTGACTGTGGATCCCTGAGACATTTCAAGGGGAAAGATGATTCACTAAACATATATAAATCTTAAGTTTTTAAAGTAGCTCCAGGCAGCAGGGCTGAATTGAAGGATAGGGAAAAATCAGAAAAATCCTTCAAGAGTAGAAAATTCCCTTAATTTTTATGACGTTTCAGCAGAGGCAGGAGTTCCTGTCAGTGTCTGCCATTTTTTAATTGTCCATTTCATAAAACATTCTAGGAAACAGTATAATTTGTACTGAAAGTAATCATGGGACACACAAATCTAATGAAATAAATCTAGAAGAAACCTAAGACTGTTCTTGTTCACAAAATATCACATCTGTTTATTCTATAGAACTTAGAATTTGAATTTTAAAAATGCTAAAGACCATATTGCAAGAGATTAACAGTGATTGAATGAGGAAATAAAATTAGTAAAGCTAGAATAGTACTATTACAGAACTGACTAATCTATTAGCAACATAGCAAAAATTTCATTACTACTATAGAGGGAAAATTTAAGATAATTATAGTATATTTCCAAGTAAAAAGTAAGTAAAACAATAGATGTGAATGATAAAGGCATCAAATATAGATAATTTTTGTGTTTCAAGTAGAAAAACCAAGACATGCTTTAGGAAAGTAGAAGAAAAATTCCATCATGTAATACACTGATCCTGTATGAAGTGAACAGCTTATTTTCAGCAAAATTTGAGAAATAGTGATTGTTAATAAAACTTTCTGTGATTAAAATTATTACCTACATACAGAATTTTTCAGAAATACACCTAGGTGCAAAACCCGAAACGGTGAAACAGGAGCACAGACTAATGCACTTCTCAGATTTTCAGATTTCCCTCTAAGTATAATGCTGCCTTGCCAAAAAAATTTCAGATGGAAGCAGAATTCAATAATATTTCCATTGCCCAAATAGACTTACAGTTTTAAAGAAAAAAGCAAGTAGAATTTCAAATGTAACATCTATGAGGATTTCTTTGACAAGTTGAAATATACCCAATAAAATGAAGACAGGAGTGTAGATAAATAACAGAGTATAGGAAGTTCCAAGGAAGCACACTGTGTTTAAGCATAATGGGGAGAGACTACAAATCTGTGAGGGAAACAGTGTGAAGCAACTTTCATTTCTAGACTGCAAGCTGTTTTTTATAGCACAAAAGGAAAAGCTTGAGGAACAAAAA
>NW_022901012.1:0-2196 GCF_012274545.1 Fukomys damarensis | reverse complement strand
TTTTTTTGTAGAATAAGAATTCTTAATAATAAGAGCTTTATCAAGGCTCCAGTGGCTTTGAGTTCAAGGGATCCTGGTTCCTTTCCCTCCAATCTACCATCCTAAAGTTTAAGAACTGTGATTGGGTGTAATCACGAAAAGGGCAGGTTAACCTGAGAGGTCTCACTATAGATGGAAAGAAGTCTAGGCTCAGAGGGATGAGCAGAGTTTAGCCCTGAAACACGGGAGGAATAGCATCTCTGCATTGACAGAATATCATAGAAAATACAGTTGGAAAGAGTCAGGTCTGATACAGCAGAAGCCAAGTGTTAGGGAGGGATGAGGCTGGGGCTAGGTGGGCCTCATAGTATGACTTCAAAATTAGAACTTTGAAGCTGCTCTGATCAGTAGAATTGATGTGATCTGCATTTTACTCATTCTGAATGCAGCAAAAAAGGTGGATTGGAGTAAGCAGAGAGATTCCTTGATGTGTTTCATTTAGGAAAGTGGGCTTTCAAGTCATCCAATAAGTAATGTTGGTAGCTAGGACAGTATCAGAGGGTGATCAATCCTCTGACTGCCTAGAAAGGCTAAAGAAAGAAAGACAGTAGAGACTCATCTAATTTCATAATACACATGGGGTTGGGAGGACAGTGCCTCAGAGTGGCAAAGACAGAGATACTCCTAAGGTAGCCAGTATTTATTGGGTACTCACTATGATTGGAAAGAGTGTCAGGTGACTCAGAGGGCAGCAGTAATTCTGTGTTGTTAAGGATCTTAGTTTGATGAAGATCTTAGCTCATGAGAATCTTATGATGAGTGCAGTAAGGAGAGCATTCATTCTTACAATAGTAGGTGGTACAAGAAAGTAGGCTAATAAAGAATTTTTCCTTCCCCCAGGTTAAACATCCCCCCGCTTTCTCTTTCTCCTTTTTTATTACCTACTAACCTAACTAGCCAAGATTTCTTCAGCTGATGTACTTTTGCCCTTGAGCATCATAGTATCACGGGACCATTGAGGTCTCAATTTATGACTGGAGGCAAAACAGTTATATTTCCGCATGCCATAGCTAGCTCAGAGGCAAGGTGACGTTGGGCCTTAGCTTTAGTCATACTTGAATTATGAAATAACTCCCCCAAAATTATGTAGAATGCCTCTTGATAGACTAGGGTAGTATTATGAATAGAAATGTTTGTGTCTCACCCTCCCAAATTCTTTTGTTGAAATTCTGACCCCCAAAGTGGTTATAATAGCAGGTGGGACCCTTTGTGAGTTGGGTCATGGGGTTAGAACACTCATGAATGGGACTAGTGCCTCCTTTATAAGAAGAGGCAACAGGGTTATTGTGTTCTTTTCACAACTTGAGGATGTAATGAGCTGATGGTAATCTACCATATGGAAGAGAGCCCTCACTAGAATACAACCATGCTGACATACTGATCTGAGGTGTTCAGGCTCTGCAACTGTTCCAATTTTCTGTTGTTTATAAGGCACCCAGTGTGTGGCATTTGCTATAGCAGCACAAACTAAGATGGGTAATTTTAGGGGCGACACACAGAGAAGGAATAAAGTTATGTTTAAGAAATCAAGGAATTAATTATTGGTGCTTGATTAAATAAGATGAAGTATAACTTCTAATTTTATGTCTGGGTAACTCATAGTAACATAGGGAACATTAGAGCAAGATCTTTTTATTTTTCTGAAGTTTGGATAGGTAAATGATTATCCCAAATTTGTTGGGAGGATATAATTTGAAATATTGTAGACGTATTCATTACATTCTGTTCAAGTGTATGTGTAGGAGCTCTTGTGCAAAGCTTATTTAGAAAGTTAAGTTAAATGGTTCCATCTTTTTTAATATTTGAATTTTAATATTTTTATATTGAATTATAAGTATGGGTACAGTTTAAAATATTTTCTTTTTATTACAAATGACTTTGCTAAGTCTGATATAGCACTTGAATGATGGATTGTGTTTTTTTTTTCCTCATTGAGTTTATTGGTACATTTTAGTATACAGTACAGTTACATTCATTATTGGGATCTTGTACCTTTACATGACAGGTCTTGGTTCTCATTTTTTCCCCTTGTCCCTGCCCTCCCTTCACCCCTCCTTCCCTGACCCTTTACAAACACTTCATTTCCATTTTTCGTTTTCTCATATTTTCCCCTTATTAGCTTTCCTCTATGCTTTCTACTTTCCCTACACCTTTAGC
>NW_022901011.1:6529-15201 GCF_012274545.1 Fukomys damarensis | reverse complement strand
TTTGGTGGAGTTTTTTGGGTCTTCAATGTAGAGTATCATATCATCAGCAAATAATGACAGTTATGAGAGGATCATATGGTTTTTGTACTTGATTGTGTTAATATAGTGTATTACATTTATTGACTTATGTATGTTGAACCACCCTTGCATCCCTGGAATAAATCCGACTTGTTCAGGATGTATGATTTTCTTGATGATCCTCTGTATTCTGTTTTCTAGTATCTTCTTAAGGATTTTTGCGTCTATATTCATGATGGAGATTGGCCTATAGTTCTCTTTTTTAGTTGCATCTTTCCCTGGTTTGGGAATCAAACCAGGAATTAATTTGGAAGTATAGCTTCCCTTTCAATTTCATTGAAAAGTTTGAAGAGTAAAGGCAGTAGTTCTTCTCTAAATGTCTTGTAAAATTTAGCAGTGAATCCATAAGGACCTGGGCTTTTCTTTGTTGGTAAATTTTTAATTACATTTTCAATTTCACTGATTGTAATTGTGGTGTTTAAAATGTTTTGATCTTCTTTGTTCAACTTTGGTAATGCATAAATATCTAGAAATCTGTCCATTTCTTCTGTGTTTTCCATTTTATTTGAGTACAGGTTCTCAAAGTAGATATTAACGATCCTCTGGATTTCTGTTGGGACTGTTGTGACTTCACCTTTTTCATTCCTGATTGCATGGATCTCAGTCTTTTCTTTCCTTTTTTTGAGAAGCTTAACTAAGGGTTTATGGATTTTATTTATTCTTTCAAAAATCAAACTCTTCTATTCATTTATTTTTGTATCATTTTCTTAGTTTCCATTGCACTGATTTCTGCTTTAACCTTTATACTTTCCTCTGTAGTTTTATCGTTGGGTTTTTCTTACTCTTGTTTTTCTAGGAATCTAAGGTTCATCATTACGTTGTTTATTTGAACTCTTTCTGTTTTCCTAGTGTGGGCATTCATTGCTACGAATTTTCCACATAGAACTGCTTTCATTGTGTCCCATAGATTCCTGTGTGTTGTATTGGCATTTTCATTTATTTGTAAAAACTATCTAATTTCTTCTTTAATTTCCTCTGTGATCCATTGATTGTTCAGCAGAGTGTTGTGCAATTTCCATGTGTTTGTGAAGTTCCTTCGGTTTCTTATGCTTTTGATCTCGAGCTTGATTGCACTATGATCTGATAATATACAGGGCATAACTTTGATTCTTTTGCATTTATTCAAGCCTGTTCTGTGAGCTAGTATGTGGTCTATCTTGGAGAAGGACCCATGTGCAGCCGAAAAAAATGTATATTCTGATTTTGTGGGGTGGAACACTCCATAGATGTCTGTTAAATCCATATGTTCAAAACCTTGGTTCTGTTCTAGTATTTCTTTGTTGAGTTTTTGCCTAGATGATCTATTTGTGAAAGTCGGGTATTTAGATCCTCCAATACAATTGTATTAGATCTTATTTGTTTTTTCATGTTTCTTAATATTTTTATACAGTTGGGGCATTAATATTTGGTGCATATATTTTTATAATTGTCATTTCTTCCTCTTGAATTGTTCCCTTTACAACTATGTAGTAGCCTTCTTGGTCTCTCTTAATCAGTTTTGGTTTGAAATTTACTTTGTGTGCAAATAAGATTGCTGCACCTGCTTGTTTTCTGGACTCCTATTGCATGGAGAATTGTTTTCCACCCTTTCACTTTGAGTCTATGGGCTTCTTTTTGCACTAGGTGTGTATCTGGTATACAACATACTGTTGGATTTTGCTTCTTAATCCATTCTGCCAGTCTATTTCTCTTGATTGGTGAATTGATGCCATTGACATTGATGGTTATAACTGATATGTACTGACTTATTATTGTCATGTTATTGTCCTTTTGTTGACTCTTTTTACTCCCCCTGCATTTTAGTTTCTTGCTTTTCCTATTTGATTTGGTCTGTTGGGCCTCATGGTTTTGTTACCTTCATTGTCTTTTTTTGGGATATTGTTTAGAATTCCTTGTAGTGCTGGTTTGGTATTCATGAAGTTTCTCAAGTGCTCTTTGTCATGAAAGTATCTTATTTCCTCATCCATTTTGAAAGAGAGTGTTGAAGGATATATCAGTCTAGATTAGAGGTTGTTTTCTTTTAGGACTTGAAATACCTTACTCCAGGCTTTGCTTGACCTGAGGGTTTGTGTTGAAATGTCTGCTGAGATTCTGATGGGCTTTCCTTTGCATGTGATTTGTTTCTCTTCTCCTACTGCTTGTGTATTTTGTTTTTCTGTTGGGTTTCTGGGATCTTGATTATTATATGTCTAGGTGTAGTGTTTTTTTTTATCTTGGCTAGTTTGGGTTGTATATGTCTCACTTATCTGTATGTCAAATTCTTGCCCTCTGTTTGAGAAGTTTTCTGTCATTAATTCTGTGAACAGCTTTTAAAAGTCATTTTTATATTCTCCTGCTACTTCATGGATTCCTATCAGTCTTATGTTTTTCTTCTTTGCATCATCTAGGAATTGTTGGATTGATTTCGCATGATCCTGTACTCTTTTTAAGAGACCTCTCTTTTCACAGTCACTGACTGCAATCCTATGTTCTATATGTGAGATTTTATCTTCGCATTCTTTTATTCTCTTGCTAACACTGTGAATGGAGTTTTTAATCTCCTGGATATCTGTTTGACTCTGTTTTATGGATTCCATTTCCTTCCTATGTCAGGCATTTGTTGCTTCCATTTCTTTCTTATCTGGGCCTTCAAGGCTCCTATCATGGTCCTGAGCTTATCTATTTTTTTGTCAATTTCTGTTCTAGAGTCTGCAATCATGACTTTCATTTTGCTCACCATCTCTACGGTTATCTGGGAAATTATTTGTTTTGAATTTTTCTAGAGCCTGATTGATCTGTTTTGTTACTTGCTGTGCTATGGGTTCAGGGTGTCCTGCTGATTCACTATCAGACTTTTCATCCTTATTTGCCCTTCTATTTGCCATTGGTGGACTGGTAGTCTGTCTTTGTGTCTTGCTTAAGTGTTTTCTCATTTTTATTTTTGTTGTTGGATTGTTCTTGGTTTAATTTCCGGGTTATTACTTAAATCTTCCTGATATAGTTGCACTTTAGCTTTTGAGTCTCTAATGACTCATAGACATTCTCATTTTCTTAATATCAGAGAAGACAACTCATTAAATCAATCATAGTCCTTTAGCCCAATTGATACAGTCAGCAGCACAGTAGGATTAAGCACAACTTACAAATTGACCATTCATGGTAGTCATTAAACTATTACCTTTAAACCATGTGAATTAAATTAAAATCAGGAAGCAGCCCAAAATATGTTTGCAGTGCATAAACTCTTCAATATAGCATCTTTACCTTCTAGGATGGGGGCTTAGACTGAGTTAGGATGAGAGGAGTAGATAAGTAAAAGAATTGGAGAAGGTTTCAAGTGAAGCCAGAGGACATAGAATGACCATACAATCTTTAGGAAACTGTTAAATTCAAAAGGGAAAGACAGAGTGCAAGAATAAGGAGAAGAATATAACCACTTAACAGTGATAGGGGCTCACTTTCCTTTGAAACTATTGACCCTTGAGTGAAGTAAAATGAGAGAAGTAAAGAGCATAAACAAAAAAATGATAAAAGAAGAAATCTGAGTTAGGGCAGGAGCAGAAACAGAAAGGGAGATGAGGGATAATACGGTGGAGCAAGAGACTGAGTTGGAGAAAGAGGACAGAAAAAAGAATGAATTTGCGGAGTGGTATGAGGAAAAGAAAGAAACAAAAAGAATTTGAAGGGCCTCTTTCAGATTATATCTCTGCTGCCATAATATACAACATCTGCAGCCATGTGCAGAACTAAGTCCTTTGATCTCAGCTAGCCGATGGCAGACCCTTGAAATTCAGACTGATTTCGGGCTGCAGGGCCCAAATTGAGTTCCCTGATCTCTTGCAGGGTTGAACTACACACAGTTGTACTACAGGTTCCCTCTGCCCTTTCTTTAAAGATGTTCAAAGTTGGAAGCTCAGAAAAATACCCTTTATGACCACCTATGCCTCTACGGAGTGGATCCAAGGACTGGCACAATCAGCAGGTCTGAGAGCTGTGGGTGGGGGTGTTTCAGGGGTGCCCCTGTGGCTACCTTCCTTGAGCTGGAGCTGATGGGAATGCAGACAGGGGAGGGTATGGATACCCAGTCCCTGGCAACTGAGCCCAGGCAGGCCAGAGGGAGAAGGGATCTCAGAGTGGCTGTCCCGGATCTCTGCCTTCCACCTTCCTCTTGAGCTGATGGCATTACAAGCAGGGTGAGGCTATACTGAAATAAATAAGACACACTTGAGTAAATAATGAATAGTTTCTCTCATGTGAAAAACTAAAAGTGTAAATAAGGTTCAAATGGTATAAATGGTAGTGTGAAATAGGAAGCAAATGGCTAAAGGGAAAGTGGGAAGGGGAGGGGAAAGAAAATAAGGGCAAAGAAAAAATGTGAAAAATGAAAAAAATGGAAACAGTTTTTGTAAATAGGGAAAGGTGACAGGGGTGAAGGGAGAACAGGGGCATGGGGAAAAAACAAGATCCAAGACCTGTCATGTAAAGGTACAAGATCCCAATGATAAATGTAACTGTATTGTTTGTTTTAATGTACCAATAAATTTAATGTGGGGGAAGAAGACTCAACAGTTTGTCTGGAGCCCCCAGGAACTTCACTCACTGGTAGACAAATGGTAGTTGTTTTCTCCTTGAAAAGCAGTGACCTGGACTGACTGTATTACATTGAAAAGGATGAATAGGTATGGGAATACCATAACATAACCAAAGTCAATTTAAAATCACAGGGAGATATAGCCTAACTAGAGATCTCCACAGTAGTGACACAGTTTTTCTCCCTAACTGATCTTCAATCCTAAGCACAAGAACAATAGGAACATGAGAAAACAAGGCAAAATATGCCTCCAGAACTCTTAACTCCTCTAAAGATGATACTGGATGGGCACTGAAGGGGAGAAAGTTTCCAGCAAACAACTAAAAAACCAAATGAATAAAATGTTTGACTAGATCAAAGAAAAAAGTAAATAATCAGATGATTAGGATGCTCAATGAGCTTAAAAAAGATGTAAGAAAATAGATGAGGGTTTTAATTAATGCAGTGATCAATAAGCTTAAAAAGACACAAACAAATGTTGGTTGAATTAAAGAAGATAATGCAAAATTTTTAAAGAATTAGAGATTATGCAGAGAAATCAAGCTGAAATCTTGGATAGGAAATATGCAATTGAAAATATGGGTAATGAGAATGACCAATCTCAGGAAAGACTGTCAGAACTTGAAGACAGTGTTCATGTCGTAGATCATACACAGAATGATACCTACAAACAAGAAACCATGGAAGCTGGATCCAACATCTGTTAGATGACAAAAAAAAAAACCCATAAGCATTATAGGAATTAGGGAAAGAATAGAATATAACACTAAAGGTATAGAAAAAAGTATTCATCAAAATATAGCAGAAAAAATTCTAAATATAAGGAAATAATTCAATAACCAGGTAAATGAGCCATACATTACTCCAAATATCCCTGGCCAGAAAAGCATCTCTCTGTAACATAGCATGGTGAAAATCCCAGAAATTCAGCACAAAGAGAGAGACTACTAAGAGCTGTTAGAGAAAAATATCAAGTAACTTAAAAATGAAAGTGTATTACAACAGCTTATTTATCAGTACAAAACCTTTTCAAGACCTAAAAAAAAATAACTGCCATTCCAAATTACTATATCTTACAAAATTTTTTCTTAAAAATGACAAATAAATAAAGACTTTTCATGTAAAAAAGAATCTAAAGATATTCATGACCAGCAAACCACTATTGCAAAAATCACTGAATGGACTCCTAGACACAGTGAGGCCAATATCACTAAAGAGTACAAAAGAACAAAAAGTATATCTAACTGGGAGAGTAGCTAAACAAAAGAAAAAAATGAAATCAGCAAAGGAAAAATAATGTAATGACAGTTTTCAATAAATACCGTTCAATAACAACACTCAGGTTAAATGGTTTTAACTCACTTATCAAAAGGCACAGACTGGCAGATTGGACAAAAAGCCAAAACCAGCCATCTACTGCATGCAAGAGATACACTTCATACACACAAACAATCAAGCAAACAAACAAATACATACAATGAAAGGATAGAATATGAGCTTTCTGAGAAGCCTTAATAAAAGATAAGAGAACAAGAAAATTTCATACAATAGCTACTAGGTGACACAAAGACTAAGGTAAGGTTAAGTGGAGCTAGAGAAAAATTAGAAGACAGCACACATGGAATAAAAATATGTTTACAGAAGTCATAATGGAAAATTTTCCAAGTATGAGAAAAGATTTCAACATATAGGTAAGCCAACAACTAAATATGATGAAAAAAGAAGCTCCCCATGACACACCTTATTCAAAATCTCAAATGTGCAACAAAAGGACAAAATCTTAAAAGCTGTCAGAGAAAAGCAAAAAAAGAAAAAAAATCATCCATAAAGGTAAACCCCTCAGGAATACAGCAGACTTCTCAACACAAACTTTAAAGGCCAGGAGAGCTTGCAGCAAAATGTTTCAGGCCTAAAAAGCAAATGACTTTCAACCCAGACTAATATCCTGCAAAACTGTCTTTCCAAATAAATGGAAAAACAAGGACAGCTCATGACAAAGAACACCTTAAGAGATACGTGATATACATGAGAGATTCATAAAAACTAAGTATCCTATACAGAGACAATGAAGCCAAAGAATCTACCAACTGTAAAAAGCCTAGGACCTGATGGTTTCACTGCTGAATTCTATAAGAACTTTAACGGTGTTATAATACCAATAATTCACAAAATCATTCATGAAATTGAAAAGGACTCTACGGACTCTTTTATTCCTTTGTGAACACTCTCAATGGAGTTTTTAATCTCCTGGATATCTGTTTGAATATGTCCTATGGATTCCATTTCTTTCTTGTATTGGGCATTTGTTGTTTCCAATTCTTTCTTATGCTGGGCATTCATGGCTTCAATCGTGGTCCTGAGCTCATCTATTTTCCTCTCAGTTTCTGTTATAGAGTCACGAATTATAACTTTCATTTTGCTTGTCATCTCTATGATTATCTGGGAAATCACTTCTGTTTTATATTTCTCTAGAGCCTGATTGATCAGTTTTGTTACTTCCTGTGCTTTGAGTTCAGTGTGTCCTGATGATTCACTACCAGACTTTTCATCCTCATTTGCCCCACTATTTGCCATTGGTGAACTGGAAGTCTGTCCCTGTATCTTGCTTAAGCATTTTCTCATTTTTAATATTGCTGTTGGGTTATCCTTAGTTTAACCTTTAGATCGTTACTTAAATCTTCCTGATATAGTTGGGCGGCAGCCCATGGGTCTCTAATGACTCATAGACATTCTCATTTTCATCATACTGAAGAAAACAGCTCATTGAATCAATCACAATCCCTTATCCTAATTGATACAGTCAGCACCACAATATAATGAAGCACAGTTTGCAAACTGACCAGTTATGGTAGTCATCAATGTATCACCTTCAAACCATGTAAAGTTAATTAAGATCAAGAAGCAATCCAAAATATGCTTACAGTAAATAAACCTTTCAATAAGGATATTTATCATTTACAATGGGGGCTTAAAACAAAGTTAAGACAAGAGGAGTAGATAAGTATAAGAATTAGAGAAGGTTTCATATGAAGCCAAAAGACGTAGGATGACCAGGCAATTGTCAGGAAATTGTTAAATTCAAAAAGAACAAACAAAATAGAAATATAGTAACCCTTGAGTGAGGTAGAATAACATAAGAAGAGAACATAAAGAAAAGAGAAAAAAAATAATGAAAGAAGAAATCTGAATTAGGACAAGAGCAGAAACAAAAAGAGAGATGAGGGATACTATAGTGGAGTAAGAGACTGAGTTAGAGAAAGAAAACAAAAAGAAAAAAAAAGGAATTTGCAGACTAGGATGAAAAAAAGAAAGAAACAAAAATGAGTTTAAAGGGCCTCTTTCAGACTATATCACTGCTGTCATAATATACAATATATGCTGCCACGTGCAGAGCCGAGTCCCCAGATCTCAGCTAGCTGGTGGCAGAACCCCATGATGAAAACGGAGCTTGAGCTGCAAGGCCCAGACTGAGTTCCCCGACCTCCTGAAGGGTTGAACTCCACTCAGTTGTACTATAAGTTTCCAGCACCACTTCTTTAAAGATACTCAAAGTGGAAACTGCCAGAAAATACTCTTTATGACCACCTCTGCCTCTACAGAGAAGGTCCAAAGAATGGTGCAATCAGGAGGTCTAAAAGCACGAGGGGGAAGGTTGGGGAGGGGTTCGGGGGTACCCGCATGGATACCTTTCTGGCACTGAAGATGGCGGCAGCGGCGCCAGCAGGGGAGGGCCCAGCCAAGAAGACCCTCTGGTGCTGAAGATGGCGGGAACACTGCGGGGAAGGCCACAATAGTTTAATGTTGGAAGCAACCTTTGTCTCTTTCAACAGATGGATGGAAAAAGAAAATGTGGTCTTTATACATAATGGGGTACTACTTGGATACAAAGGAAAATTTGAGACATTTGTAGAAAATGAATGCACCTTGAAAACAATGTTAAGTGAAATAAATCAGACGCACAAGCTTAAATAATTTAACAGCAAAAGAAAATTTTGACAAAAGGAAATAGCGAGCTAGATCTTTT
>NW_022901011.1:0-697 GCF_012274545.1 Fukomys damarensis | reverse complement strand
GCCCCCAGCCCCCACCCCCAACGGTGGTTTATTCTGAGCCATCGTAGAATCCAAACACCTTCATCATTCATTGGATGCAGCGCGTGCCAATCTTAACTTTTCAACCAATGAGCTTAGAGCTTGCTATGACTGTCATGATAGCCCCCCCCCTCGCGCGCGCCACCTGCCTTGTGGTAATTTTTCCGCCTAGTCTAGATCTTCAGACACCATTTTAAGTGGCCGCTTTCCTGTCCTTCCCATTCTGAGGCTTCCCCAGGCACCAAGGTAAACTTTTGTGCCGTCAGCAGTGGGCTCTCCCGCCACCCCAACCGCGTGCAGTTGCCCCCCTCCCCGCTCACTGCCTGTGGCCTTTCCTCAACAGCTCCCGGGCAACGGCCAACGGTCCCCAGCGAGTGGCCTCCATCTTCGACGCCGTTGGCACCATAGCCTTAGCGGAGGCCCTTTGAGGCACCGGCTGGTGTCATGTCCGCCTCAGGGGATGAGGAGTCGACCCCAAACGACCCGGATAGCCGCGTGAGCCCGGCGACAGACTGGGCTGTGGCAACCGAAGTGGGGGAAGGGATAGGGCCTGACTCTGGCGCGGAGGGGGGCGGCACAGCCCACCAAGCGACCATTGAGACCCTGGCGACCTGTGAGGCCCAGGCGGCCGGTGAGGCCCTGGTGACCGTTGAGGCCCAGGCGGCCGGTGAGGCCCAGG
>NW_022901010.1:22867-26912 GCF_012274545.1 Fukomys damarensis | reverse complement strand
ATAGGTCCTGCTCTCCTGCCATGAGCCAGATTTGTGCTGCAAAGGGACAACACACATAGTCATTGCTAGCAACTTTCTGGAACAGAATTCTAGGTCCTTGTCTTCTGTGCCCCGTCTACCAGGCAGAATGTTCCCATTAAGAGTTTTCCACATCAAGACTGAGTTTTTGGTGCTCTGGCTCCAAAACTACAGCACAGGCAGTTAGCACATCTTCAGCCCCATTTCTCATGACTTCTTGAATCAAGTGTCATTTTCAGTCAATCGGATTGACAACTCCTGTTGCTATGAGGTTTCTTCTATAAGGCCACATTCTTGTTACAGTAGTCCTCACAGAAGTATAATTTACCTTATGGAAAAATCTAGAATGCTAATGGTGTATTATAACGCTTTCTTGAATTTTTTTTCCTATTGTTACAGTTTTGTTTCTATGAGAGAAAACCACAGACTCGGTGATTGGTAAAGAGAAGAAAGATACATTTCTCTCTCAGAGTTCTGAAGAATGACTGGTCCAGTAGCAAGGTGTTAGCATCTGATGAGGGACTTCTCGCTGTGTCGTGCATGGCAGTGAGCATCACAGCGGGAGAGAGCTGAGGAGCATACACGTCTAGGTCTCTCTTCCTTTTCTTTCTTTTTTCTTTTAAATAAAGCACTAATCCTGTCACGGTCCCCTTATGACCTCATTTAACCTTGATTACCTCCCAGAGACCACATTCAAATATTAGTGAGCATCACAGCGGGAGAGAGCTGAGGAGCATACACGTCTAGGTCTCTCTTCCTTTTCTTTCTTTTTTCTTTTAAATAAAGCACTAATCCTGTCAAGGTCCCCTTATGACCTCATTTAACCTTGATTACCTCCCAGAGACCACATTCAAATACCACCAACATACCCATTTGGACATTTAAATGTCCAGCACACAAACATATACTGGGAAACACGTTAAAACTGTAGTAATAATGTAAAGCAAAGGAAAGAGATAGCTTCACCTAACTTTCTTCATAATGACTGGATAATTACAATGGAGCATGAAGCAAAGCGAGAAACAAAATACATAGGAAATGATGAACAAATTGAGGATTTTTAATGGAATCTCACCTACATTGTTTTGCAAATGTATTCAAGTTAATTAATTTTTTTAAATGTCTCACAATTAGTAGTGGGACTGAAAGGCTGAAGGATACCCCTTGCCTTTCTTGACTTCTAATTTAACTTTTTAGATAATACTACCAAGGAATTTGTAATTTGGCTCATTATTTCACTGGGAATTTAGTGCACATAAGGGGCATATATGTAATTGGCAACCTAATTTTTCTGCTTTCGTCAAATGGTGCAATGCCAAATCTTTATTGAATTTGCCAGTTTAATGCACTTGGGAACCAAACAGCAAGCAAGCATACAAGAGATGAAAATGAACAAATTGGACAGAGTCAATAGTTTTGTGTTTTTCCATCACAACAAAGATTCTATCATTGAATGTGTTGCAAGTGGGAAATTCCACTTGAAACACTAAGAAATCTTAAAAGAGAATAATTCATTTACTAACCTAAGATTTATAAATGGGCTTCTAGTGCAGATTTTTAAAAACAAAAATACAAAGCAGTTAAAACGAATCAACTTTCCATAAGTGTGTTTTAAGTTATGTATTTTCCTATGTGTTTTGGTCTATTAAATATGAACTCTAGTCTTTACATGAAATGAAAATTGTCAGAAGATAAGCAAGAAATGTTAGCTTCACTGAATACCTTAATGAAAAAAGGAAATGAACAGACTGTCATGCTTCTCACTAATTATGAATGCAATTTGAGAGTGTGAAAATTATAATCAGTTGTGGTTACCAAAAATGCCCTTGAAATAACTGGTCTTATAAGTAATTTTGAAATATGCATTAAACAGTCACAATGAAGTTATCATTAGTGATAGTGATGACGATTGACTAACTGGAGAGCCAGGATAATAAAACCACCAAAAACTTGCCCAATATGATTGAGCTGCATTCTTCAAGGGAGAACAGAACTTTTTAAAACAATGCCTATTTGCAGCTCTTAAAGAACCACATATTCATTTACCTGGTGCAAATGTTCACAGATAACTCTTCTGTAAAATTTTCTTCTGCAGATATAGCAGGTTGATTTTATTAAAGACTGGAGAAAGTTTCCTCACTTTTTCCACCTATGAGTTCAAGTATGTTAAAACTTTTAAAATCCTTGCCTACTCCTAAAAATAAACATTTTAAAAAAATCTCTCTTGTACCATAAAAGGAAGGGGGAAGTAGAAGAAAAATGCCAAAGGATTATATAGATCAGTTGATCTCATGATTACCAAAATCTCTAAGAAAATGGAAGATTTCTAGCTAAACTAAAAGTTTTGAATGTGAAGCAGTGTAAAGTTGAATAAGAGAGATGGATGGAGTAGTCACATCATTAAATTTTTGTATGATCATTGGTTAACTACTTACCTTCCTAAATCTTGATCTGTAAAACTGAAGAAATAATAACAGCTGACTCACAGTGTGTATACATTGTTAGTATACATCCATTTTATGGTGTTTAATCAAAGAAGTAACGATGTTCCATAACTATACATTACTATTTAGTCCCTTTTATCTACTTGGCTGCTGCTTCTTTCCAATATAACTTTGTTATTTAATATGCTCTCATTAATATCTTAAGTTCATTAGGTCTTGATCTTAGGCTTAAGCCATTTTTATGGACTCTAAACTCATTGCACGAAAAATGGAAGAACTGGAGGGAGTAACATTCAATGTGAAAAAGACAAAATACATGCAGAATATATAATGGGCTGTCATATGACAAAATTCTAAAGACCTTAGAAGATATGACAGATGAATTTTCAACTTTGCCACCACCTCCCTGGCCTCCAAAATGTTATGGTCTTTTGTCAAATTTATGAAAACTTTCATAAAGTTGCCCCCTAGAAGCAGAGTTTTTCCCATGCCAAAATACATATCAACACCTCGCTTGCATTCCTACCATAGCCACATTTAAGAAGTCTGACTGCATAAGAACTCTCACATAGACATTCCCACCTTTGAAAGAGTGTAGGTTGTTTGATTCTGGGAATCTGTTTTCCAAAAAAGCAGTACACTAGATAACCAAGATAGTAATCCCTGAAGAAACATGACAAAGGGCTAAGGTAGGTGGTGTTAGGTGTTCAAGCTAAACAGAATTTAACGTTGCGGGTGGATTATCTACCTACAACATAGTCCTACAACACACCAGAATGGGTGACAAATGATTCCTCCCCCCACACAGACACACGCACGCACACACTCCTAAATGAACTACATCTGTGTACTGTCTGCTAAAGACATAAACATACAGGAGTGCAGCTATGGTAGGGAGTGGATGGGAAGAGTTCAGGGCCCAGTGCAGACCTCAAGGGAAATGAGGCAGTGCAAGGGGAAAGAGGATCAAGAAAAAATAAATTAGGTAAGCAACAGCACCATGCATCAGAACTCCTTTCCATCTCTGAACTGGCAAATTTTCTCCAGGGGTCCATCAGTCACAGAATGTCACATTGGTAGCCGAATCTGTTTGTAATGCCTGTGTTGTCGAGGACCTTACCTATAGGAACACAAACCCACTCTGCCACAGCGGCAATGCTTCCATTATCTTGCAGAATTGATTGCTCCAAAGGGTTCCTGGGAGGTGCGACCTGCTTAAAGGAAGGGAACCAGATTTCCTTCCTTATTGATGTGTTACAGAAAGACTACTTGCCAGGATAGGAATTGGGGGACACAAGGAAAAAGAAGGAGAGCGAAAGCCCCTCATTATTTTCTCCCTCAGAGACAGACGAGGAGATACCCCCACTGGCTTGGAGAGAAAGGAGAGTGTTTCCAGCATCCGGGCCATCACTTCAGTTTCCCCTCTCCGGAGACTCCCACTGTTCTTTCGCCTTGACCTGCCCGCCCGTGCACTGGGCCTCGACGTGCACCTAGGACAGGCGGGGGAAGGCAGGGGGAGGCAGGTCGAAGGCAGGTCAGCGCTCCGGACGCGGCTCCCCGGGGAGGAGAACTCGGAGCCGGCC
>NW_022901010.1:0-20382 GCF_012274545.1 Fukomys damarensis | reverse complement strand
ACATAGAGTTAACAACCCATGCCAGTAAGACGAGGACCACAGGAGTTCAGAGTATGGCAATAGCATGTCATACTGGATTTTGTCTGAAAAGCCTTCAAAGAGTAGGTAAGACTTGCTTGGTCTTCATTTTAAAGGAGTAGAATTAGTAGACTGTGGCTGAGAGGAAATATAAGGTGTAAGGTGGAAGTCTCGGAGTTATTGGAAAAAAAAACGACATAAGAAAAGATAAATTTATTTTGAAATAGGAATAGATATTACTAGATATTTTTGTGCAAAGGGCAGGGTGACTATGTTTTCAAAGTATAGCATTGTATAAATTCAAAGCTTGTAGTTCATTGTCAGTATTCCTGCCCTTTAGTAGACAAATATTTATATTGCCCATTGTACTACTCCAATAGAGTACTTATGGAGAAAACACACTTTTAAATATTTCAGTAGGTACACATCATAGAAAAGTGGTGAGTTGTCTGTTGATTTCAAGGTTGTGTTTATACAACCTCTTTATAATGGGATGTTTTGAGTACTTCCCTAGCCTTAGTACTTACCTCTAAAAAGTTTGATGATGTGTAACACAACAGTATTAATGAGCATTCATAGAATGATTAATGTGTTACTGTCATAGAAATGTATTATCCAGTGAATAACATTTTTCTCTATCATTTTTATTTTAAAGTTGCTAGATTTGTTAGATCTATTGCATTAGCTTTTATTTGAAGTTAGTTTGTGCATGCACATAATAGCCCACCTTATTTTGTTTGACATGAATATACAGCTATGATACTGGGATTGTGAGAATTTTTTTTTAGGATTGCAGCAACAATTTTAAAATCTTTTGGATGTCTTCTGGGAATTAATAACAGGAGTGTGACATGCCTCTATTCTAAATAATCATTTTTCTTTGGGTATGTACTCACTGATTTTAGACAAACATGAAACTGTTTAAAGTGCATTTTTAAAATTTTAAGAGCATCAAGGGAAATACTAGCACTGACTTTGATCCTGTCTATCTAATATGACAGCCCATAAGTATGTTTTGGTGACTGTAAAGAAGGTGTACAAACATTAGATATAACTTACAGTAGCAAAATGGAATTATTTTCAGATTAGTTGAATTAAAGATTTTCACATATATTTTGTTGACAGTGTATAGATAAGAATTATTACAAAAGGGAAAGCCTCTTAAATCACTAATTTCACATTCATGCAAGAATGGAATGATTTCGAATGTAGCTGAAGTATGAACCAGCATACCTGTTAATTGGCCCCTTCTGAGTTTGAGTTTGGATGATATGTCCGAGGCAAATCATTTTGATAATGTAATCTTTCCCTACTATATGACTGACAGTTTCTCCTTGATTTCCCTATTGGATTGTGACAAAATCTGGGTTTCATGAGGACATAGGCTTCTATCCGCACTGTTATCTTCACTGAGCAAGGGTGTCAGTTCACAGTACAACCTGTGGGGTTGAAGAAGCAGTACAAAAAGATGGTGAGATTGAGGAAAAAACACTGTAACAAAAGAAACATATTCACTATGAAACTAAAAATGTGAAGCTGACCATCCTAAACTGAAACTGACACAATACCAAGACAGTCTTATCAATCATATTGTATTGTAACTGTGTCTAGAAGGCTAAATTAAAAGAAAAAAAAAGATGGTGGTGGGAAATGTTTATGAGAATCTTTGATAGGATATTAAAAGTTGCTCAAAGATCTATGCTTAGAAAATTGACAAAGAAGTTGATTAGCCAGGCCCCTTAAAACATGACCTTTGATTTTGTATTATACACTCAACTCACAATTTTAAAATTTTGTTTGAACTGATTTAGCTTTCTGAATAGGTTCTGATCCTGAATAAAATCCAATTTTTTTAAAATAAGAAACATCTTACTATCTAATATTTAACTCCTAACCTAGAGCAGTTATTCTCAAAATATGTTCCCTGAGGAGTAATGGCCATACTTGTTAATTTTTTAAAATGGGCATGGAGCTGTACCACAGAGTAAGTAAATCAGAAACTCTTTTTAGGGTCTCCTGTGTGATTCTTACAAAAGTGTGACAGATGCTGATCGTGTATATTGTAGAATGAAATTTAAGGTTATGTTTTGTCTGTGATTTGTATTTAAATACTTTGCTCAAATGGTAATTAACTTAGATTTAGTTATTTAGCCTTGGAAAATATATTTTCTTCCAGAGATTTTCATATTAACCATATATCCTTGAAGACTGGGCTCCTACCTCTGAAAGTACTTCATTTCCTGAGCCCTTTTGTCTGCCAGCAGACTCCTGAAAATACAACCAGTTTCTTGGCTCTGTAAACATTGCCAACTCTTAGATGTATACACTTCAGTTCAGTACTCATTCTTGGGCTTTCATGAGGCCAAACATTTATGGCATGTTGCCATACCCCCAGATTCTCAGACTGGTTGGCCTCCTTGGAAATATTTATAGCTGGGTCTCTATAGTGTTTTTCAGGCTGCAGTACGAATTTATGACCAATACCAACCTGGTTCATTTCGTTACATGTAACCTTTTCTTTCCTGGCTGTGTCCCACTATAGAGATACTCATTCATTATCACTGATAACGAATAGTCTAGAAACGTTTATTAAGTGTAAGTCATCCAGTTTCAAAAGAATGTACCTCCTAAGATATTTCTTAAAAAATAATCTCCCAGTTGATGAGCAGTTTATAACCACAATAAGTGAAATGCAAGTTATTCTGTGTCTTGTTTGGTGCCAAAAGATGATATATGTGTATACAAATATTTGCAGTATGTACAAATGAATTCTTTAGAGTTTGCCCATTTTTCTTTCTAGTTATTTGTTAATTTTAAGATGATCTGACTCTTTCACATTCTTCTTCCTAATCTTTAAATATATTTAGAATATGTAACATAAGTAAAGAAACAAATTCCAGGTGGTGTGGTGCCAGCTCTTACTTTCCATATTGTTTATTAAAACAGCACTACTCCTGTGCTCAAGAAGTGTTTGTTAAACCAAGTTTGTTTCCCTAGATCAACCTTTCTGGGAGTCTCAGCATAAGTCTTCCTTATTAACCAAATTCAGACTAACTTGTGTCTAAGTTTCTATTTACATTAAATGAGCTCTTTCTTGAGAATAGTTATATATAAAATAACTCTGTGAACTTGTATTGTTGTGTCTGAGGTTTTGCATATATGGCGTATATGGTTTTGTTCCTTCTTGTAATGCTCAGAGACAGGGCAGAAATAAGCAAAAATGGAGACATTAATGTTCTGGGAAATTGTCCTTTAGAAAACTTATTATGGTTGTCTTGTTATTTCCATATACATTGCCAGAGCATTAATTCTGAGCATATGAAATGTGTTCAGTGAGTCTTTGTAATATACTGTAAGTAGTCTTCAGGATATTTAGAAAAGTTTTAAGGGAGAAAACATACCTATATCCCCAAAATACCGTATTAGAACGTTAGGTAGGAAAAGAAGTACATCTTAACCTAATGAGGTGCAGTATCAGAATGCAGACTAAGATTACTTTATTTAAGGTAAATTTCCAGTATGATTTATAGATAACAAAACTAATGAATTTGTTCATTAGTATTCCTGAATTCTCAAAGCACTGTTACCTAATGGGCAGGTAGCTCAAGAAATTACTTGATTGTATTCAGTTTTTAATATGTAGACAGACAAATACTGAAATTTTTCATTAACAGGTGACTTCTTGAAAAGGTAGTCTATATCACCTACAAAAGTAATCTTAAAAAATATAAATTACTGAATCAGGCTATTAAAGAGAACATTGCAAATTTGTATTTAAGCACATAAACTTTTAGCAAAATTATCACTAAAATTAACCTTAAGGCGTATTTTTCACAGAATACCTCAAGGTGTGACTATTATGGTATTGGGAGATGGTTTCTCCATCAGGAGCAGTGCAGCTGCTGAGAGCCTGAAGGACCCTGGAGTGTTGAGGTCTGAGTTGACTGCAGGGACAGGGCAGTATGAATCCAAAGCCCTTCTTGAAATACTAAGGGGTTAAAGACCCAAGAATGCTAAGCATTTAGTGAAGGGATGGAAAGAATTGCTTCCCATATTTCTGAGGAAAGTCAGATCTATCACATAATGATATAGAAAGCAGTTAGCCTTCGAAGTCTAATGCAAGAAATAAGCATGATCTATTGTGTAAGCAGCATTATAATTTAAATTAAGGACAGAATAGTAAATTTGAAATTCAGGAAATTTTCTGTGCTTCTTCTGGCCTGATAAACCTTAATCTCTTCAATTGCCTTTGATAAAATGGAGCTATCCAGGGTACTAGGGTGCACCTTACCTGTCATGAAAAAGTGTGATATATATTGTATTTGTTTATGCTAATTCTAGAAACTGCTGTTGCAGATGCTGTCTTATTACTGACTTTTTGTCTAGAGGATCTAGTGGATTCTAGTATGTTCTAGTGCATTCAAAGAAACTCATCTCACTCATGCTAGAATTCTGTTCCAAGTTCCAGTAATCTCCTGTGTTAATGTTATTAAATCATTTAAAGTATCATAATTGATTGTTTTCTTGTGCTTAGTGCTATATGAAGCCAGGAATTTTTCATTTTATTCTCTTTCCTCATTAGTCTACGGATGTGAAGAGCACAAAGTTAGAGCTGAGTGAATAAACACGACTAGTTAAATTGGACTTTGACATCTTATGTGACCTAGCCACTGTCTTGAGTCACACCTAGGCTCACATTGAATACTGCTCTCCTGGCTATTTCATAGGCTGAAAATGCATTTGTAATTTGGAACTGAGTAACCTAAATGGCTAAAAGTCTCAAATACATGTAGGACTGGTGTAATTATGGCACATGTCCTAAATGCCTTTGGGATCAGCGAGGTCTCAGAAAGCAAGAAGCAGCAGTGCAAGTTAGTTTGGAGAATGCAGGTAAAAGGAGAGTCTTTCACTTCCTCAAATGAGAACTCCAAACAGCAACTCCACCTTCACTTTCTGAAGGTGCTAGAATGTGGCATCACCTCTTCCTGCCCACAGCCCAGCTTCCCGTTTTGAAATGTCTACCAATCTGAGGCCATATGAGGCTGGCAGAATTCCTTCATTCAGTAAATAAATATTCTTGGGCCTTGTCCTGAAGCTTACAATTTAGTTCCTGCTTTCAGAACCCTTATTATCTCTGGTCCTTGGCAGCTGAAAAGTTGGTAGACTAATTTTCACGACATTAGCAACCTCATCTTTTGCCACACAACATGTGTTTATTTTCAGCACTCTATGTAAGACATCTTGCCATTGTTGACTTCCTGGTTACTTTTACATGATGTTGATAATTGTGTGTCTGAATATATCTTTCCTCATGGAGATGATCTCAGAATAGTTTTGGTTTAGTTTCTCTTGGTCAGAAATTTACTGTATTCCAGCTGCAAGAACCATACAAAAATTGTGCCACCTTTACACTGGGTATATTTTCACTCTATAGATCTCACTTTCGTATTTTACAGTAGATATACTATCTGTCCTGCAGGTCATGTGATTTTGTTTCCTGGTGTTTTTCTTTTCTTTCACTTATTGCCTACAGTAATGGTTCAATTATGAAGCATAAAATGGAAAGCTGTATTTTTTTAGTAGTTTTCCCTTGGGAACCCACATACATAACTGAGAAATAATAAAGGTTCAAAATAGTTAAGTGTAACGGAAATTATTTTTAAAGTTTGAAAATAAAACATAATGAATTAAAAGTTTTCGGTAACCATCCCGAATTAACATAGGGAAACTAATGAAAACTTTCTTCACTTAAATATTAGAATTATGTCAATTATGTGACCGGCATAAATTTTGTGAAAGAAAAGCCACTAGTGCCATTTTCTGGTAATACTGGAGCTGAAGCACTCAGGTAAAAACTACATTTAATCTGTCTAAAATTTTTTCCTAAAACCGTTACAGAGTTGATTGTGTATGTACACATATTTGAGATGTCTTTGTAGTGAAACTGTTAGGAGAAAGGGATGAACTTTAGCAAACAGAGTCACTTACATTTAATCTGTCTAAAATTTTTTCCTAAAACTGTTACAGAGTTGATTATGTATGTACACATATTTGAGATGTCTTTGTAGTGAAACTGTTAGGAGAAAGGGATGAACTTTAGCAAACAGAGTCACTTGTATTGTGTAAATGTAGCCCTAAAAATTCTCAGCATTCAGTGGCGCTTCTTAGGGACCAAACGTGAAGATGACTTCTGATTTAAACTGTGGTCATGGAAAGATGGAGTCCTGCTGTGGTTACATTTTTCTTCCAAGGAAGAAAATAATGCAATTCTCACCTTCATCAAAAACTAGTACAAGTATTATGGAATTAATTTTTTTCACTGGACTATTTCTTGACACCGAGTCAAATGTGGATCAGTCTTTGTTATGTAAATGGATGTACAAGCACACACTGATACATACAGTAGTAATTTCTTATGATATCATGCTTGGGTGGTGCTTCTAATGAGCCTTGATATTTTAAATCTTTTTTTGAAAGGGGTTAGTGTTCTTCAGAGAAATGTTACCAATGAGATCTGTGTATATATGTATAGGCATATCTATGAAGATATTTATTTTATGGAATTTGCCCATATGACTAGGATGACTGGGAAGATGGAAAGTCAAGCAGAAGATATATGTTATTGTGTCAAGGCAGAATTCCTTCTCCACAAAAGATCGGGTTTTGCTCTTAAGGCCTTCAGCTGATTGAATGAGGCCCATTCACATTATGGGGAATAACGTGCTATTTAAAGTCAAACAACTGTAGATATAAAATACATCTGCAAAGTACATTCACAGCAACATCTAGAGCAGTGTTGGGCCAAACTAAGCAAAGTGTTGGCCTTGCTAAGTTGAAACATAAAATTACCCATCACATCACAGAGGGTTAGGAATAGTATGTCATCAAGACCTTTCTGGTTTAACATGATTGTCTGTCTGTCTGTCTCTGTCTGTCTGTCTGTCTCTGTATCTATCTGTCTGTCTATCTATCTATCTATCTTAGTGTTTACTAGAGAAACAAATAGAATAAAAGATATACAAATATGTAAGAATTTACAAAACTGGCTTACCATGGCCAGCCACAGAGTCAAATATGAAAGAATGCAGAGGGTCTGCCGGCACACTGGAGATCTGAAAGGTCCAGTGGAAGGCCTGAAGCTCACTGTTGTGTCCTGTGCGAGTCTGAATCAGGAGGCCCATGAGTCCGTGCTGGAAGGCTGAAGAATTTTTGCTGAAGCCAGGAGATGACATCCGAGGTGAAGGCGAAGGCTGAGGCTTCTCCAAAGAAATAGAAGCAGATCTGTCCTTCCTTATTTCCCCTTTATACTATCCAGGTGACAACCTACTCTAGGATGGATCTTTCACACCCTAGAGTGTGGAATTGCAGAGCCAGTTTAGTTGAGCTTCTCTTACTCAATTGATACAATCAGACAACCATCCATGTATGTGTGTGTGCACACACCCCCCCACCATATACGTATATACTGTCTATATATACACTTATATACACTGCATACACACATATGTATATGCATCCCCCATTGGTCAGAGATATTTTCTCATTATTCATTTATTGGCACATTTAGACACAGATTTGTTCTTCATTAATTTTGTAATCATTTATTAAGCCTGTGCCATGTACAAGAGACACTTAATGGAACTGAAGAAAGTGAATGACAAAGGCTGTATCTGCTAAGTTCCAAGTGTGTTAATTCTCATGGAAGAATCACAAATAGATGTCTGTATGATAGATAAATTCGAGGAATAAAAATATGCAGTTTTCATCTTTTCCAATTTGAAGTTGTCTTTCCTATGAATGACAAGAGAAAAGATCTTATAGTAAGTGCTAATATGCCAAATGTACAAGAGACACATAATGGAACTGAAGAAAGTGAATGACAAAGGCTGTATCTGCTAAGTTCCAAGTGTGTTAATTCTCATGGAAGAATCACAAATAGATGTCTGTATGATAGATAAATTCGAGGAATAAAAATATGCAGTTTTCATCTTTTCCAATTTGAAGTCGTCTTTCCTATGAATGACAAGAGAAAAGATCTTATAGTAAGTGCTAATATGCCATTTACCTATTCTTATTCATCATGAATGAGTTGTATGTAAAATTGCATTATGAAAGGTATGTTTGCCCACTGAAATCAGCTGCAGCTGGACACTGTTGGTGTGTTTATGTTCATCTTAGCATTTTAAAGTTCTCATATCTGTATCCAATCTATGCAAAGATATTCAGTATACCATACTGAAAGGGGTATGACAAGTGCACTACCAGGGTCTTCTGAGTGTCTTGCTTTTCATATAGGATAAAGTGATAAATACTCACTGGCTCTAAGTGGAGATTTCTAATGACACCTTCATATACTAAGAAGCTTTATTTTGTATCTCTCCCCTTATTTATTGGGTATGGACTTGTCCATGTGGCTTTGGAGGTCCTTTGTAAGCTCATCACTGCTTGTTAATCCCCATATAGATCTTCCACTTTGTTATGGTCACGTAACTTAGAGCACCCTCACCCACATGCATTAAATGGCACATGCATTTAATCCTTTCTGTGTATGCAAATCTCAGCTGTCATTACAGGCCTAACTCCATGAAACCTTCCATGATGACTTCAACCTGCCTGGGGAGTTTGCTTTGTGGCAGTCTGAGTTGTGAGCAATACCTAGTTGGCACCAGACAATTAAGTACACTCTGTTCTGCTACAGTGAGTTTTTCTATAATGTGAATTAGCTCCTACATGACGGGTAAATAGGGGAATTATGTTAGTGAAATGTGGATGTTGGCTCCTGCATGATTTTTCCCCAGCATATTAGTATTTAGCTCCAGCAAATAACTACAGCTGAATGCAAACTAAGTATTCTAGTACAGGCAAATATAAATTTCAGTAGAGGGATACAGTACCATTTACCATTTAGCCCATGTTCTTTTATTGGTATAGACAGGCTATTATGGTTTTAGTTTTGAAAGTGCTTATTGTATGAATTTCCTCAGTCTTTTTAATCTTCACCTTTTCTTTATATAGGACTTTTAACCAAGCTACCTTTGCCGTCTTTTCAAAATAACAACTTTATGTATTCCCTTTCTTTTCTTTTTATATGTTTCTTTTCATTAAGAATTTTACTTGTCCTTTTTAGGCATAGAGGATTTTTATAAAAATTGTTACAGTTTTGGTTAGAACTTGGTGTTATTAAGTTACATGAATTTTTAGTGTTTTGGCAACAGTCTTGTTTTGGGGGATTCATTTGTTGTATTTATCATTCACTTTTGAGAATGAAAGAAAACATGCATTACAATAGTGGAGTTTAAATGTGCTTCAGATTACATACTATTTATTTTTTCAATAGCCACAGTGTATCAGTCTGTTTTGCTAAGGGTTGATGTGTGAAAAGTGAGCACGGCTTGAATATAGTACACAGAGACTTTAAACAACATCCCTGTTTGACGGTGGTTCTGTGGCTTAGCCCAGTTGAAGGGAAGGGAGAGATATAGTGAGGAGTCATTGATGGTCCTGCACGTTCTTTACGATGCCTGCATTGCTCTTCCATTTGTGTCCTTTAAAGCCAGTTTCTTCCAAACTTCATTTCTCAGCTCAGGCATCACTTTATCGGACTGTGTTAAGCTTCCACAGCACCGTGCAACTCTCTTCCATAACACTGAAAGTAACTGTGAGTTTACTGCTATTTGCGAAATCGTATAAATAACTTTCAGTCTTAGATTGTAAGCTCTGTGCCAGTAGAGGACCGTGTTCCTTTTATTCTCATATTCCATATCTTACCAAGTCCCCCCAACACACAGGGAATTATGGATATATCAGGTACGTAGTAAATTTTAGCTGAATGAAAGGATTAATGGTTAAATTAATCTTCTTTTTATTTTTTAATGACTGAATTTCAAATATTCTTCCTAGAATCAATTTTTTTTTCTCCTCTCTGTTATAACTTTTGCTATTACTGCTTTACCAGCCTGAATATCTATTGCTTATAAGAACACTTTGGCACCCCAATTACACAATACCTTTTTAAAAGTGGAAGTTATAAAATACTTGTCAAGTCTTCCGATTTATTGCATTTTCTATTAAACTTAACAGTTGGATTTATTTCTTGAAATTCTATTTGAATTAGCTCATACTTTCCTGAACTTGCTTCCATGCCTTACTTGGTCAAGTTTTAGCTAGAAGATGTTCATGTTCTTGACAGGGCAACTTGATTATAGAAAGAAAAGTCTATTATCTGTTGGATTAATTTCAATTTTCTGTGTGTGGAGATGCCTTTACTGTTTCTCATTAAATATGGCATGTAGATGACTGAATTATTTTAATGGAAACACAAGACAGTTTTCTCTTTGAGAAATGAAATGCAAAATTTGTTCATTTTGATCAATTATGTGTTTTTGTACAGTCTAGTATAGTAATTTAACTGTTATTATCCAGTATTCAAAAAAATCAACCAAAAACAAATTAATCTAAATCAATTACTCCTGAGTAATAGTTTTGCTAGATTTTAGGATTATTATTATTTTTATTTCAGTAAACACTTTTTTTTTGCCTACCCCATAGTTTAATTTTGATGAGACAAGTATTTTATCCAATAAACTCCTAGATAAAATGTAAGATAACAAAATATAAAACATTATTTCTGTTTGCTTTATAGATGATATTTGAAATGCTAATTCTATCCTTTGTTACCTTCTGCCTTTAACATATTCAAATCTCAAAGGCCTCAATTAGATTTCAAGTAAAATTCACTTCTTGGCCTTTTGGCTAAGATCAAGTGTAGATTTCAAGTAAAAGTCTCAGAGAAGTAGAGTGTTTTTCCAATTTTACAAAATATATCATTTTTTATGCATAGGGTATCTAGCTCATCAGTTAAAGAATGGCACAGGATCAAAGTAACATGTAAATAATTAAAGAGTTACATAATAAAACTGGGAAGGATGAACGAAACAATGAGGCCTGCGTGCCTTTTGTGTCATATATTACTGCCTTTAAGATAAAACTTATTTATCAGTGTACTTTTCAGATTTATGTTTTATACCCTATTTCCACTCATATTATTCATAGGCTAGGCTTGGGTTGACTTGCTGTATTTTACTTTTCAGTATCTGTTATATTTAGTGATTATTTTAGATCAGAATCTATATATATTAAGAGCTGATTACAGATATCTAAACCAGGGGAATAAGATCTTCACACAATTATTGTTTTAAAGATCATATTACCTACTTTGAATTGTTTTGACTCTATTAATGCGTATTCTGTCTGTGAAGTAACTGGTGATGAAAATTGTATATATTGTTTTTTCATCTGTTGGAAAAAGTTTAGTTCTAGAGAAAAGACTCAGCATTCTTTTAGAATAAAAATCAGTGAGAAACTAAAAATCTGCAAATGAGAAATATGGAAAATAAAACCAGAAGTTTTATCTTATGCAGAGCCATGGACTCATAAGCATTCTCATGGTGTATTGTCACAGGGTGCTTTTTCCTGTGATATTAACAAGTGAAGAAAGAGTTGATAGACTTCTTCAAATAATCTGCTAACTATTATATAGAATAACAGCTAGCATTTGCTGAAAACTGCTAAGTATCTATGAAGCAACACTTTTGCCCCCGCAAGACTTAGAAAGAAAATCAACTTTAAATAGGAGAAATATTTTAAAGTAAAATATTTAACTAAAGTAGTAAAAAAGAATAAGTGAAAGGAAGTACTGTTCTTTTCGATGTGAGATTATGTGACTAATTTTTTAACATTCATGTATATTACTAATCTTTAGAAATATGGCACCAAATTTATATACACAGATGTAGAATTTTGATCATCTCCAGTGCAAGAATAGAAGAGCAAGAGATATTTTATTATGTAAAGTCTCTTTAAAATTCTATATAGTGTAAAATAATATTTTTCACAAATATACTTTTTCTTAAGTTTAAATTTAACAGATGTAAAGGGTGTGGTCATATTTTAGCTCTTAGAATCATCTGTGTTCCAGTGCATGTTACTTTTGAATTAGTCTGGAAAGATAGTTACTGTCTTTCTTATTACTGTCAAATTTGGTACAACAGCTTGTACTTTATTCAAGAAGTGAATAATAATAAAGATGTGAATTAAATAATGAAAGAGTGAGGTGTTGCTAGATCATTTTATTTAATATTGGCAATTTTGTTCACTTTTAACTGTTTCTTTTGATGATAAACAAGTGTACTTTTTTTTGACAGTACTAAGAATTGAAACCACAGTGATCTACATTGCCTGAACCATTTTTAATTTTTTATTTTGAGTCACGTGTTCCCTAACTTGCCAGGGCTGGGCTGAAACCTGCAACCCTCGTGCCTTTCCTGCCCAGTTCTGGAATTACAGGAGTGTGCCACCATGCCTGGCAATAAGTGTACTTTTATACCATCGAATTTTGATATGATCAGATGATATTCATAAAATACATTGGTAGTTTTTATTTTTCTAAATGGTAATTTGTTTTTTAAAATAGCATACTTTTAAAAATAGTTTGCTAGAAAATAAGGAATTTTGCTTAATTTGAAGACGTGGTGTTGCTTTGGTGATATTCTTATGTATTTAACTGTTGTCAAATCATTATTGATGCTGATAATAGCCTCTGAAGACACATATTTCCCTTTCAAACATTGATATACTTAGAAAAGCAATTAGCATATAAAATTAAATATTTTCATAATCTCAGTAATACGTGAAGTTAAACCAAGATGTTCCTTTTGATCATCTTTAGGCTACTAGTATGTTGGTTATTTATTTACTTAGTTATTTTATTTATTTGTTCAATGATTTCTTTATTTTTATTGCAGTTTTTAAAATTTAAGAACTCAGTTGTTGAGTACTTTCTATGTGGAAGGAACTGTGTGAAGTGTCAACTTTATTTATTTTATTCTGTGTGAAACAGTTTGTTGTTGCTTATAAAAATGAAGGTATAGAAG
The DNA here is from genome assembly GCF_012274545.1 of Fukomys damarensis. Lineage (NCBI taxonomy): Eukaryota > Metazoa > Chordata > Mammalia > Rodentia > Bathyergidae > Fukomys > Fukomys damarensis. The sequence continues at coordinate 7,432 of NW_022901010.1, read as the reverse complement.
AATGTATCAATTGTCAGTGATTACACTTGTCTCTGGAGCAAGTCATTATTTTGGCTATATCTTATATAACTGCTTATTCTATTGAAGAAAATGTTTTATGAATGGAACTTTTCATATGATGAATTATTTTGGGGCTATTAACATATACACTGAGTACTTATACATATGAAAATTATATTGGCCATGTTCAAATGTCTACCTGGTTATTATAAATTATTATTAAAAATAATTTTATGGAGTATAGAAACAGTTATGCCTCAAAACTTTCAGCATTTGAACAATTCAGTGTAGAAGAAAGATACTTATAATACTAGAAAATACTCATAACACGATTATTTTAGATTTTTCCAGGTCACACCCCAGTTGTTTGCCTATTCTGACCAGATCCTGCCTCCTAACGGCCTTTAGCTATCAACTCATGGGTGGACTAATCGGTCCATGAGTGCAGCACCCCAAGATCCTAATGATCAGGGGTAATAGATCTAACTCCCAAACTTGCTAGATGTCTGATGTGGTCAGTTTGTGTTCTTCAAAAATCAAAGAATGAATCTGAGGAATGATGGAGGTTAAGAGTAGGACATTTTTTGAGAGAGAGACAGCCCCTGGGAGACAGGAGGGGAACAGGAAAGTGGGTTGCCTGGGACTCTACTTACAGAAGAGGTTTTATAGAGCAAATCGAGGGTGATACAAGGTGGGACAAAACTATGATAAACCAATAGATTATAAGTTTGCTCACTTAGGTAACATTGATCCAATGGGGGAGGGAAGTCATGTAGCAAGCAAGTATACGGATGACATCATTAACCTTGATCAGTAATCCATAGTTTTATTCTTAGTGAGTGGGAAAAGATGACCCACCCTTAATAAGATAATGGTTTATTTATGAATCTCAAAAGGGTGGTACTCAAGCTTTTGTTTATCCCTCAGAGGTATATAGGCATTTCTTCTTAGTCTTCAGGCCTGACATTCAGTGGATATGCCTCTCGTCACAGTTTTGAAATGTTCCCATTGACTGCCTACAGTATTTCTGCCTACTTTAGCTGTCTATCACTGTCATCTCCCAAAAGCCCCACCTATGATCTCATGACTCTTGGCGAAATACCCAGATATAAACCAGAACAATATTGTTGAATGATAACATTGAAAAAAAAGGGCACATGGTGGAATGCATATTCTTGGGAAACTAAAAAAACTTTTTTATAGTGTAGTGTTACATAGTGATATAGGTATGCTCCAGTTTGTAAAGTCAGAGAGGGTCAGATATTGGAATCTGCCCACAGTAACAGTCACAACCGCAATATTCCTTAGGAGTTTTAGCTTGTAAACTGCTTCCACGAACTAGTTCAGTTGAGTCTTACTAGACAGTTATTTTGATTTTAGTTTTATAATGGGCAAAGACAAGGACGAGATGTTAAGCAATTTTCTTTTGATCTGACTTTAATCTGATCTTGATCTGGGTTTGCATGTTTGTTTCTTCCTCTGTCACATTCTGTGATGCCTGCCAAGCTGAACCTCTCACACAAACTCATGCTTGCATCTGCTCTCCTCCTAGAGAGAACAAGAGTAGGAATGTGTTCATCATTTTTTATGATGCTTTGTTTTACAAGTAGATCACACCCTTCGTAAAAACATGTGAGTAATGGCATACTTTTGACCGTGAAATATGTTAAGAACTTTATTTATGCTTAAGATATCTATTTCAGAATTCCTTCGATATTTAAAATCCTAGGTAATCGTTCTGATAGAGCTTGTAATAATGACCAGTCACCATTCTAAGAGCTTTACACACATTGGCTCATTTAATCCTCACAATAACTTGAGGGGGTGGATGATAGATTCACTATCTCGCAGCTGAGATATTGAGGGACAGACATGTTAAGGAAATAGCCCAAGTTCACACAATTCAAAAGCAGTACAGTAGGGGAAATGCGTATAGTTGAGCCATAACCTCTTCGGAACACAGACATGGAGCCTAAGCAAAGTTGTCTTCCTGCAGATCAGCATATTTTTGTCATTAGACCAAGCCACTTAGTTAGCACTTTGAAAAATAGTGAGAGCCTGGAAACTGTATACTTTTCTTCAAAAAAGTGTTCACCTATGGAATAGGGAATAATTAATTTATAATAGAAGTAACTTATGAATAGCCGTGGCCTTGGCTATGACAACTTTTTGGAAACAAAAATATATCTGAACTACAACATGAAACTTCTTTAGGTGATTTTTGACAATCAGAAATAATAAGCTTATTTTTGGCCAAAAATTGTATTTAAAAGCTGTTGATCTTTAATTATTTAGAATTTTGCCTCAGATATTTACTGATTAAAACAAAATAGAAACGTTCAATTATTGGGGACTAGGCTATGTAAGTCAGATCTCCTGGTTGGTATTATCTTGCCTGGTAACAAGGAAGTATGTGGGAGACTCCATGGCCCCTGGCTATGGGCGCAGTGAGGCAATACAGCATTTGCTGAGGACAGTTATCAATATACAGGCATTTGGGTGTAGAGAAAATCGTGTTCCTCATTAATTTAATCCTTATCCATTTATCCTCTGTAGTTGCTGTTCCATAAAAGTGTGTTACCCCTCCTCCTGCCCTTCTCATTGGCTAGTAAAAGTGGGCCAACCTTGAAGTTCTATTAGAGACTGTTTTCTAGAGGCCGTTCTCCCCCAGATTCCCTTTTTTATCTAGAAAATCATCTCTCTTTGTTTTCGTTCCTCATCGTTCTCCTCAAAAGGTAGCTGAGGGTCTGATCAGCCCTCAGTATTCTATAAAGGGAAAAAAAAACAATTTTTTATATCAATTTAAGCCTGCATTGTACTTAACAATCATTTGATGTTTTCCAAGTACAATATTTAGCATCTTTGTAGAGAGGACAATAATGTGAGGAAGTCAGAAATTCCTAGTGTTCATGCTGACTTCCCAAGTTATAATTAGCTTCCCAAAGGGAGAAATATCAATGTGAGTTAGTCTTGATTTTTACATTTATATTTTTGTGCTTTTATTTATTTTTATTTTTTAGTTTTGGAACCAAGGATCGAACTCAGGTCCTTGTGCTTGTTAGGCAGGCAGCAGTGCCACTGAGCTAAATCCCCAGCCCTTTTGTACTTTTTAAATAGAAGTTTCATTGTAGAATCAGTAACAGTAATATATGTGGAAAAAACATGTAAACCTACATTTATGGTACGTTATCACCTTACCATTAGTGGGGACACATGTCATCAGTCCTGCCCCTTGCCATGTTAAGTGAAGGGTTACATAATTTGTAGCCAATCGCAATAGTTTAGAAATTTATCTTTTTAAAAAAATGTTTAAATTTAATTTTTCAAATTAAATTGCTGGCTCATGAAGCATTCTGAACATAAAAACATTTGTTCTTTTTTATCATTCACCTTTATCACTCTTGTTGATGTTCTAAATGTAATAAGCAACATGTTGTTGAAACCAGTACTGGACCACTGTCACCTTCTCATGTGTAAGAGATTGTAATTATTAAAGCAGTGGTGTTTTACTAAGAAAACCAGCTTACTTGAGCAATGGGAAAACACATGTGATGCAATACACTAGGTTTATAATTTATAGATGACTTTAGTAATCAGTTTGAATCAGTGATATGTGTGTGTATGTATATATTTAATTTACATCATTCTCTCTTTAGTACATCTCATCATTTTGGTACTGTTGCTTTGTACTTAAACTATATTTAAAATGTCATTTTAGAAAACTTTTTTTGGATAGATTATTATTTTTTTCCCATCAGCAAGTAAAGGATTTGATTCAATAAAAGTTTCAACAGCCATGCTGTAGCTTGACAAGGGATCTGCTTGGTTGACTAGCATGAATGAGTATATGAAAGATTTAAAACAAAACTGTCAAAGCAATTAGAACTAAAGTCCTCCTGTTGAATAATGAAAATTTTTGCCTGGAACACTTTCAAATGTACCTAAAAAGGTCAGATGTATGCAAAACTAAATGATAGTGAATTAAGGAAATGGAATAATAAAAGGCAAGTGATAAAACTATCTGGGTAGTGTTTTAAATATTCTTGCTACTATGCTTTGAATTTATTGAAGAAGCTTGCAATATAGGGTTTCTTCAGAAAGGCATATTTATAATTTTGATATAGGAATTTTTTATTTAGAGGTATTATTTTCAGTATGCAATTATTTGAAAGTGTTTATGATTGCAGTAAAATCACTTCAACATTCTATTTGGGATTTTTAAAAATTTAAGTGTTAAACTAATCATTTATAATATATACACTGAAGCTACAAAAGACATGAAGAGCTGTTTAATATTTAATATACACTTTTTTCTTAATTCTTTTACATCTAAAAGGTATAGACTACATTGACAGAGTGTCAGACTATTTTGAGTATTTAAAAAGAGCAAATGCAGAAAACCACTTTATATTTTAATGAAAATAATTGATTCTAGGAGCTGTTTACATATCAGAAAAACCTATTTTCGGTTTTCATTTAATTATTGTTACTTTGTGTTCAAGTTGTTTTTATCCAGTCTTTACAATGTACATTTATATTACTTTACGATGTGAAGATGGATTAGACAGGGATCTGGCATTAAAATGACTTGCATTCCAAGAAAGTAATTACAACACACTATATTCTGTAATGCATTAAATAGGTACAATGAAAATGTCATAAAATGTATATAAAAAGCTATGTGATTTTGAAGGACAGATTATCACCGGTTGAATTAAGTAGAGGACTTACCATCAATGATAATATTTGTTTGGTTCCAAAGAGAGTGTGTCTGTGTGTGTGTGTGTCTGTGTGTGTCTGTGTGTGTCTGTGTGTGTAGCTGATATATGCATATCAGCTAAAAATATTTTTTCACTGCAAGTAAGCCAAATCAAAGCATCTTAATATGAGGGACTTACTGATTTGTATAACTGAAGGGGTTCACATGGACAGCAGTGATTAGATACAGTTCAGAACTTTTGCTGCATTTCTCTTTGATTCTATTAGCTTTGTTTCTTTCCTCACTAGTAGAAAGGGAACAGGAGTGAATTCTAAGACTCAGAGCCAGGCACAGCAACCTCCAGAAGAAGCTTGGTCCCAAGAATGAGTTCTGAGGTCTATCTGGATTTGCCTTGGTTGCAGGTCTGATAGCCACTGGTCAGGATGAAGGAATGTGCTTATTTGCATAAGTGATCCCAGGCTTATCTCTGGTGCTGAAACTTGTGTTTGATTTTTCCTGAGCGCTCGGGGGAATGCTTTATAATACTGCAGGGAGCATGCGTGTACTGTTGGAGGTGGGGAAGGGAAAATGGATCACAAGCAGGTGGCCCGCGGTGTGGTGTCCACTGGAGTGTGAATCTGAGCGTTCAGATTTCAGGAAAGACATTCAAGTGTAGTGGGTTGTGTGAACACATGGAGAAAGGCAAATGTGGAGGGCACTCATTATTGCAGTTTGGCTTAGGTAGAGCTCGAAGGGAAGCTGTGGAAATAACACCAAAAGGGTTCATTGGGACAAAAAGTGGAAGACCTTGAGAGCTGGGCAGCGGAATTTGGGATTTCTTCTGTAGATGATAGGAGCTGCTCAGTGTTTTGAGCAGCAGACCAACATCCTCAGAGTTACTATTAGTATTTCAGTTTGTCAGTGACTTTTTTTCAGTAAGGGAGTTGCAAATGAATTATGGTTTCTGGCTTTAGCTCCTGGTTGAGTAGTGACATCATATTTTAGCATGGAGAGGGAGAAGGGGATGAGAAGCAGTTTGTGAATGTTCAATGTAACTCTGGGATTTTTTTTTTTTACTAGAAAGAGGAAGCACAAGAAGTAAAATTGCAGGGAAGTTAATATTTGGGTATAAATGAACTATCTGTTCATTTATATCTGTTTATCTGTTCACTTATATCTGTTCATTTATATCTGTTCAAATAATATTTGGTTAATATTATTAATATAACATTTACTGTTATATTATAATATAGCATAGTATAATATAATATTATTAATATAATTTTTTTTTTTTTACTAGAAAGAGGAAGCACAAGAAGTAAAACTGCAGGGAAGTTAATATTTGGGTATAAATGAATTATCTGTTCATTTATATCTGTTCAAATAATATTTGGTTAATATTATTAATATAATATCTATTGTTATATTATTATAATATAGCATAATATAATATAATATTATTAATACAATATAATAATATACAACATTATAATATATTATATAATCATATATTATGACATAATATACTATCGATATAGTATATGTTAAATATATTATATTAATATGAGATTATATATTATATTATAATATTATATTATTAATATAATATCTACTGTTACTGAATATGTACAACATTTCACTGTATCAAACATTTGCATTTTTTGCATGCTGTGTTTTTAATGACCATCTTATGTTAGGCATTTTACAGATTGGAAAATTTATACTTGAAGAAGTTATCAGTATGCCTAAGATCACACAGCCTGATGGGGCAGAGCAGGATTTGATTTTGTAATAGTTTTTATACTCAACCAGAGCACACTGTCAACTTCAAAACAGAGTGGATCATGAAAGGGACATGTTGGCCTGGTAGAAAAGGTATAAACAGGAGACAGTTGCACATGGGAATTAGAAACATGAGGCTAACAGTCCTTCCAGATGTTAGTCCCAGTAGGGCTAATAAAGTAGTTACTGCAGTCATGTGCGTGAAATTGTGAATTGAAGCCATGAGTCTGAGTTGTGTTTACAATGGAGAAATTAGAAAAACCAAACAAAAGAGAGCTGGCATCAAAATCCAGGAGTCAGTAAGGGGAGTTCAATAACCAAAAAAATACAATAGAAAAATACAGAGAGAATAGTTTTCAAAGCGAAGAGTAGCCAACTTACCTAGTGCCATAAGAAACTCCCTTTAGGCTTGGTGACTAGGCAGTCACCGAATGCCTGTTGGGGGACCAGTATTTATCAAGTGGCAATTACAGAAGACACAGAATAGGGTTAATGAAAGAATAGCACAAAGACTATAGTTGGAGAGGAATTCCTTTGGAGATAGGAATCTTAAAATAATCACTAGTGAAGTAGAATAGGTAATGAAACCCAATATCAGAGGCTTGAAAACAAATAGAATAAAAAGCTGTAGTTGAAAGACTAGCTCTAGAGAGGAAAAGAGCTAAAGGGGGAAGTAAATATTGATGAAGTTTTAAAAAAGAAATTGCATACAACTAAAGTAGAGGGACATGAAATTGGGACCCATCTCAGCTTCTGATTTGTGTGCTCTCATCCAAGAATGTGACTTTCTGTGAAGTCTCACCCCACCTTTAGTTGGGATGCTCACTCTGATTGTCACCCCTTACTAAACTGTTGACCAACTGTCTGCCTGCTTCTTTCTGAGTGCAAATCAGAAAGCCTTCCCTCATTAAGTTGCTTTCCTTTATGGTGCTTCAAATGGAAAGTTTATAC
>NW_022901009.1:19194-20338 GCF_012274545.1 Fukomys damarensis | reverse complement strand
TCTTCACAGTTTTTAGTTGTTTTTTGTTCATTTGCAGAAATAATTTAATATTATGGCTATTAAGCAATCGTACATAATATGAAAATATTTTGTCTCATGCATTGGTGTCTTTTTACTTTCTTGATGGTGTCCTTTTTAAAACAAAATTTTAATATATTCTAATTTATCAATTTTTACTTTTGTCACTTATACTTTTTGTGTCATGGATAAGAATTATTTTGTGTTGGGCTGGGAATTTAGCCCAGTGGTTCCACTGCTTGCCTCATATGTGCAAGGTCCCAAGTATGATCCGCAGTAACAGAAAAAACGGGAATATTTTGTGCCAAATCCAAGGGCTTTACAATTTATTCCTGTGTTTTCTAAGAATTTTATAGTTTTCACCTATTAATTTATTTATTTTTGGTACCGGGGATCGAATTCGGGACCTTGCACTTGCGAGGCAGGCAGCAGAAACACTGAGGTAAATCCTGGCGCTTCACCTTTATATTTAAATGTTTGATCCATTTTAAATTAATTTTTGTATAGGGCGTAAGGAAGGGTCTACCTTCATTGTTTCACATGTGACTATTGGGTACCCAGACCTATTTATTAAAAAGAATGCCTTTCCCCTTGAATGGTCTCCGTGCCCTGTTTGAATGTCAGTTACAGCCAGGTGTGTTGCCACACGTCTGTAATCCCAGCACTCAGGAGACAGAGGAAGAAGGATCGCTGTGAGTTGGAGGCCAGCCCAGACTCCATAGTGAGTTCAGAGCCAGCTTGAACTACAAAGCAAGACCCTGCCTCAAACAAACAAACAAACAAAAAACTTAGTTACCGTAAATCTTGGAGTTTCTTTCTGTATCTCAGTTCTGTTACAGTAGTACTGTACTGTCATGATTACCATTACTGTGCAGTAAATTTTGAAATTGGGAAATGTGAATCATCTTACTTTGTTCTCATTTTTTAAGATTGTTAGCTATTCTCTACTCTTTGCTCATTGTCTTACAATTCCATATGAATTTTAGAAACATGTTGTTAATTTCTACACTGGAGCCATTCGGGGTTTTGGAAGGGATAACGAATATATAGATCAATTTGGAGAATATTGCTATCTTAACAGTATTAAGTTGGGCTGGGGATTTAGCTCAGTGGTGCCGCCGGGTGC
>NW_022901009.1:0-993 GCF_012274545.1 Fukomys damarensis | reverse complement strand
AGAAAAATCATGAGGTGGGTACCACCTGGGACACAATTAGAATCAACTAATATGATTAAAAGTATAGCCACTTAGGTAACATCGATTCAATGGGAAGGCATGTCATGTAACAAGTGTACATGGAAAGAACAAAGAACTTTTTAAGGAAGGAATGGAACTAGACCCTACCGAGGTGACTGATGCCTATTTAGACTTTATTAGGCCACGTGCTACCTCTTATTTTGTGCTTTGGGGAAGTATATAGGCCTGGTCATTTGTTTTTATCTTGAGGCCTGGCCGCCAAGAGATGTCTTTGCAGTCACACTTGTAATGTCTTTTCATCTTTTTTTTTTTTTGTACTGGGGATCGAATTCGGGTCCTTGCCACTTGCAAGGCAAGCAGTGGAATCACTGAGCTAAATCCACAGCCCAAGTTCTTCATCTTTTGTCCTGACTCCTTTGAGGGCTTAGCCCTGTCTGCCTGTAATATTTCTACCTAACTTAGCTGTCTATAATGGAAGGAAGGAAGGAAGGAAGGAAGGAAGGAAGGAAGAACATGGCCAAGGGCTCATGGCAGAGCCACATTACCAGGGAGCAGGGTGAGAGATAAGGGCAGTGAATCAGGAAAGGAGGGAGATCTACCCTAATACTGCATAGTGAGTTGGCTTCCTCCAACTGGGAAGGATTGCCGGATCTGTGGGAAAGCTTCTCAAGAACTTGCATAAACTGGGTGGTATTTACCCCCAGCGCTCATCTTTCATTGATTAGTGATTTACCATTTACCGCAGAGGGCGTTAATTCTTGCAATGCAGGGCTGCTCCTATATGACTCACGATATCACCAACCTGGAGGCCCGGAGAAGGGGGAAAGTGCATAGTATCTACGTTAGATTACCCATGCAGGAAGCCATCCAGAGCCTATGCAGAGCTGGAAGCACAGCCAAATGAAGTCAAGAGAGGAGTCAGAGACAGTGGACAAGCACCCTCACTGCATCCTGGTAAGTTCAGAATGACCA
>NW_022901008.1:51989-90770 GCF_012274545.1 Fukomys damarensis | reverse complement strand
AATAAATCTAAACCAAGACATATACTAATCAAAATCCCAGAAACCCTACAGAAGAACAAAATACTGCCAGCCACAAGAGAAAAGAAACCAATCATATGCAAAGGAAAACTCCTCAGAATTGCAGCAGCCTTTTCAGCATAAACCCTCAGATCCACAAGAGCCTGGATTGAGTATTTCAAGTAGTAAAAAGAACAGCCTTCAACATAGAATGATGTATCCTGCAAAATTCTCTTTCAAAATGGATGGAGAAATGAGAAAAAGCACCTGAGAAAATTCATGAATACCAAACTCGCACTACAAGGAATTCTAAACAATAACCTACGTAAAAACAGTGAAGGTCACAACACCATGAGACCCAACAGAGCAAATCAAATAGACAAGGCAAAAATTAAAAGGAGGAGGAGGAAAGCAAGAAGAGTAAGAAAAGGACAATAACATGACAATAATAAGCCAGTACATATCAGCTATAACCATCAATGTCAATGGCCTCAATTTGCCAATCAAGAGAAAGAGACTGGCAGAATGGATTAAGAAGCAACAATATGTTGTATACAAGAAACACACCTAGTGCAAAAAGAGCCCATAGACTTAAAGTGAAAGGAAGGAAAACAATTCGCCTGCTGATAGGAGCCCAGAAGCAGCAATCTAATTTGCAGACAAAGCAAATTTTAAACCAAAATTCATTACAAGATACAAAGAAGTCCACTACATCCTTGAAAAGGGAACAATTCAAGAGGAAGAGATGACAGTTATAAACATATATGCACCAAGTATTAATGCCCCCAGCTATATAAAAGAAATATTAAGAAATATGAAAAACCAAGTAAGCACTAATACAATTATAGTGGGGGATCTAAATGTCCCATTATAATAAATAGACAGATCATCTAATCAAAAAATCAAGAAGGTATTTCTAGACCTGAACCAAGCTTTTGAACCCATAAGTTAATAGATGTCTATAGTATTCCACTTCACAAAATCAGAAGATCCATTCTTTTTTGCTTCCCATGGGTCATTCTCCAAGGTAGATCATATACTAGCTCACAGAACAGGTCTGACCAAATGCAAAAGAATCAGTTATTCCCTGTATATTATTAGATCATACTGCAATCAAGGGGGAGATCAATAGTACAAGAAACCAGAGAAACTTCCAAAACACATGGACATTGAACAACACTCTTCTAAATAATCACTGGATCACAGAGGAAATTAAAGAAGAAATCAAACGGTTTTTACAAATAAATGAAAATTCCAATGTAACATACAGGAATATATGGGACACAATGAAAGCAGTTCAAGCTTAAATAAACAACCTCATGATGAATCTTAAACTCCTAGAAAAACAAGAGCAAGAAAACCCAAAGCTCAGACTATAGAGGAAAGTATAAAGATTGGAGCAGAAATCAATGCAATGGAAATTAAGAAAATGATACAAAAATGAATGAATCAAAGAGTTGTCTTTTGAAAGAATAAATAAAATTGATAAATGCTTAGATAACCTTATCAAAAAAAAGGAAAGAAAAGGCTAAGATTCATGCAATGAGGAATGAAAAAGGTAAAATCACAACAGATCCAACAGAAATCCACATGATAGTTAATGCATACTTTGAGAACATGTACTCTAAAAAAATGGAAAACACAGAAGAAAGTGACAGATTTCTAGATACTTATGAATTATTAGAGTTAATCAAAAAAGATAAAAACGTTTTAAACACTCCAATTGCAATCAATGAAATAGAAAATGTAATTAAACATTTATGAACAAAGAAAAGCCGAGATCCTGATAGACTCACTGCTGAATTTTACAAGACATATAGAGAAGAACTACTGCCATTACTCTTCAAACTTTTCAATGAAATTGAAAGGGAAGCAATACTTCCAGATTCATTTCTGGAAGCCAGTATCACTTTGAGTCAGTGAAAGATGCAACTAAACAGAAGAAGTACCGGCCAATCTCCTAAAAGAACATAGTTGGAAAAATCCTTAATACGATACTAGCAAAGAGAATACAGAGGATCATCAAGAAGATCATATATCCTGACAAAGATGGATTTATTCCAGGGATTCAAGGATGGTTCAACATACATATCAATAAATGTAATACCTTATATTAACAAAGTCAAGAACAAAAACCATGTGATCTTCTTGATAGATGCAGAAAAAGCATTTGACAAACTTCAACACCGATTCATGATAAAAACCCTGGAAAAAATTTGAATAGATGGTCTATATCTCAATTTAATAAAGGCTATCTATAAAAAACCAACAGCAAACATCATATTAAATGGCCAAAACCTGAAAACCATCATGCTAAAATCAGGAACAAGACAAAGATGCCCACTGTCACCACTCCCATTTGACATAGTTCTGGAAACATTAGCCAAAGCAATTAGAAGAGAGAAAGAAATTAAAGCAATAAAGATAGGAAAGGAAGAAGTCACACTGTCATTATTTGCTGGTGATATGATACTCTACATTGAAGACCTGAAAACTGAAACCAAAGACTTCTAGACTGAATGGCCAGATTCAGTAGAGAAGTTTGATACAAGGTGAACACCTAAAATTGAATAGATTTTTGTACTCAAATACCAGACTCACTGAGAGAGAAATTAGGGAAACAATTCCTTTCACAGTAGCATCCAAAAAATGAATTATTTAGGAAACAATCTAAGAAAAGAAGCAAAAGACCTCTACACTGAAAACTACAGCACTCTGAAAAAAGAGATCGAAGAGGATATAAGAAAATGGAAAGATATCCCCTGGGTAAGAAGGGTCAAAATAATAAAAATGGTCATACTACTAAAACTTCTAAGCAGATTTAATGCAATACCAATTGAAATTCCAACACTATATTTCACAGTACTACAAAAAGAATTAAAAAATTTGTCTGGAATCATAAGAGACCTAGAATAACAAAAGCCATCCTAGGCAACAGACACATGGTAGTGGGTATAACAATTCCTAAACTGAAACTATACTACAAAGCTACTGTGTTAAAAACAGCATGGTTCCGGCCCAGGAACAGATCTGAGGATCAGTGGAGCAGACTGGAAGGCAGAAAAACAAATCCAGATGTACTCAGCTATATATGTCATCTTTAACAAAGGAGGTGACAATCTCAGTGGAGGAAACATAGACTCTTTAGTAAATGGTGTTAGAAAAAGTGGATTTCAACCTCCCAAAGATTAAAACTGGAACATTATTTTTCACCATGCACTAAATTAAAATCCAGGTGGATTAAAGATCGAAATATTAAAACAGAAACACTAAACATTCTGGAAGATAAACTAGGCAAAACTATTGAAGACATTGGTATTGCCAAATATTTTATGAACAAATCCTCAGTAGCATGGGAACTAGTGGAAAGAATCAACAAGTGGGATGACAACCTACAATGTGGGAAAAAAATTTACCAGCTGTTCCTCAGAGAAAGGATTATTATCTAGAATATATAAAGAACTCAAAACAATCAGCTCTTCCAAATATAAAGACCCAATTCAAAAATGGACATCTGAAAAGAACAGACATTTCTCAGATAAAGAAGTAAATGCAGCAAGTAAATATAGGAAAAAATATTCCACATCACTGGTCATTCTAGATATGCAGATGAAAACAACACTGAAATTCCTCCTCACCCCACAAATAATAGCTGCTTCAAGAAATCAAACAATGACAAATGTTGATGGACTTGTGGGGATAAAGAAATACTTCTCCCTTGTTATTGGGAGTGCAGACTGGTGCAACCACTTTTGAAATAAATTCAGAGATACCTTAAGGAGCTTGGACTCGAGATTCCATTTGACCCAGCCATCCCTCTTCTGGAGATCTTTCCCAAAAAATTAAAAGAATCATATCAAAGAGTTATGTATGCACCTATGTTTATAGCAGCACAGTTTGTAATAGCTAATACTTGGAAACAGCCCATTTTCCCATCAGTTGGAAACTTGATAAGTATGATGTGGTTTTTCTATAAAATGTAATACTACTCAGCCATAAAGAATGAGAAATTACAGTCATTCATATGAAAATGAGTACATTTTGAGGATATACTCTTAAGTGAAATAAATAAGTCACACATGTGTAAATACCAAATAGCTTGTCTGGTGTGGAAAACTATAATAGCATATAAGATCCTAATGATGAAATGGACAATGTGAAATGGGAAGAATGGGGGTAAAGGTGCAGGAAAATTGGAATGGGTAGGGGAAATCAAGTAATGGGATTGAAAAAAATATGAGAAAATGAAAAAATGGAAATAAAGTGTTTTTAAAGGGAGAGGGATGAGAGGTGAAGGGAGGGCAGGAATAAGCCAAAAAATGAGAATGAAGACCTGTCATGTAAAGGTACAAGATCTCAATAATGAATGTAACTGTACTTTATATTTACAATGTACCAATGAACTCAGTAAGTCAGACAAATACAAAACAGACAAACAAACAAACCCTATATTGAATAGCAGTGGAGATAGTGGACATCCTTGTCTTGCTCCTAATTTTTGTGTGAAGGATTTCAGTTTTTTACCATTTACTCTCATACTGACTACTGTTTTTTTTTCTTTTATTGAATTTATTGGTACATTTTAGGTATACAGTACAATTACATTCATTATTGGGATAATACATGACAGATCTTGGTTCTCATTTTGTTTTCACCTTGTGAGTGCCCTCTCATCAACCCCTCCTCCTCTCCCAATTTACAAACAATTTATTTCCATTTTCTCATTTTGTCATATTTTTTTGTTTTCCCTCATTACCTTTACCCTACACTTCCCATTTTCCCTACACCTTTAGCCTTTTTCTTTCTATTTCACATGGTCAGTTATCTCATTGGGATCTTATGTACTATTATAGTTTTTCACACCAGACAAGCTATTTGGTATTTACACATGTGTGACTTATTTATTTCACTTAGAAGTATATCCTCAATATCCATTTTCCAATGAATGAAGCTAATTTCTCATTCTTTATGGCTGAGTAATATTCCATTTTATAGAAAAACCACATCTTTGCTATGCAATTTCCAAATGATGGGCAAATGGGCTGTTTCCAAGATTTAGCTATTACAAACTTGTGCTGCTTTAAACATGGGTGCACATATATCACTGTGGTATGACTACTGGTTTTTCATAGATGTTTTTCATCAGGTTGAGTATTCCATTTTTTCCATCTTTTCCATATTTTTGAGTTTTTATTAGAAATGTTTGTTGACTTTTTTTGTCAAATGCTTTTTCTGCATCTGTTGAGATGATCAGGATTTTTTCCTTTGTTCTCTTAATATAGTGTATTACATACATTGATTTGCATATATTCAACCATCCCATCTTCTCTGTGATGAACACCAATTGGCCAGGTTGTATGATCTTCTTAATGACCTTCTACATTCTATTTGTGAGTATCTTATTAAGGACTTTTGCATCTATGTTCATTAGTGAGATGGGCCTGTTGAGGTAAGGTCTTTCCCTGCTTTGAGGATGAAGACGATGCTTGCTTCCAGAAATGAATTCAAAATATTGCTTCCCTTGCAATTTAATTGAAGTATTTAAACATGAGTGGCAGTGTTTTCTCTCTAAATGTCTTATAGAACTGATCAGTGAAACTATCAGGACCCAGACTTTTCTTAGGTGGTAAATTTTTTATTACATTTCCAATTTCATTGATTGATATTGGGTTTTTTAGAATTTTTTGGTCATGTCCATTCAACTTTGCTAAGTCATACAAATCTAGAAATCTGTCCATTTCTTCTGTATTTTTCATCTTATTGCTATCTAGGTTCTTGAAATAGACACTGATCATCCTCTGGATTCTGCTGACCACATTGTAATTTACCCCTTTTCATTCATAACTTCTTGGATTTGGGTCTTTTCTTTCATTGTTTTGATAAGGCTGGCCAAGGGTTTGTCAATTTCTTTACACCTTCAAAGAAACAACTAAGGATTCATTTTTTTATATTGTTCTCTAGTCTCCATTGCATTAATTTCTGCCCTGATCTTTATAATTTCCTACCTTGTATGTGGTTTGATCTTCTTGATGATCTTCTGTATTCTCTTTGTCAGTGTCTTACTGAGTACTTTCCCATCTATGTTCTTTAGGGAGATTGGCCTGTAGTTTTCTTTTTTGCTTGGGCCACTCCCTGGTTTTGGGATCAAAATAACACTTGCTTCCAGGAATGACTTTGGAAGTATTGCTTCCCTTTCAAATTCATTGAAGAGTTTAAATAATAGTGGCATTAATTATTCTCTAAATGTCTTGTAGAGTTCAGTAGTAAAGCCACCGGGGGACTTTTCTTTGTAATGTTTTAGTTACATTTCAATATCACTGAGTGTAATTGGGGTGTTTAGACTTTTACATTTTCTTTGTTCCACTTTGGAAGTTCATATGTGTCTAGAAATCTGTCCATTTCTTTGTGTTTTTTATTTTATTAGAATACAAGTTTTTGAAGTAGATATTGATGACCCTCTGGATTTCTGGTGGATCTATGGTAACTTCACCTTTTCATTCCTAATTTTTTGAATTTGAGCCTATTCTTTCCTTTTTTGATAAAGTTGGCTAAGAGTTTATCAATTTTATTTGTTCTTTTGAAAAACCAGCTCTTCAGTTCACTGAGTTTTTGTATCATGCTCTCAGTCTTCGTTGCATTAATTTTCCCTCTGATCTTTATAATTTACTTCTTTGTATGAGCTTTCAATTCATCTTGCTCTTTTGTTCTAGGAGCTTAAGATTAAGCATTGAACTCCCTCTGTTTTCCTAATATGGATACTTACTGCTGTGAATTTCTCTCACAGAATTGCTTTCACTGTGTCCCATAAATTCCTGTATGTTGCATTGGCATTATCATTTAATTTTAGAAACTGTCCAAGTTCTTGTTTAACTTCCTCTGTGACCCACTGGTTGTTCAGCAGGGTGCTTTTCAATTTCTATGTGTTTGTAAAGTTCTTATGATTTCTTAAGATATTGATCTCCAGTTTAATAGAACTATGTTCTTATAATATACAAGGGATAACTTGAATTTCTTTTCATTTACTCAAACCTGTTGTATGACCTAGTATGAGGTCTATTTTGGAGATTGACTTGTGTGTAGCTGAAAAGAATGTATATTTCAAATTTGTGGGTTGGGACATTCAATAGACATCTCCTAAATACATTTGTTTAAAGTTTTGGTTCAGTTCTGTTATTTTGTTTTTGATATTTTGTCTAGATCATCTGTCTATTTGTGACAGAATATAAGTTCCCTCACTACAATTGTATTCATGCTTATTTCACTTTTCATACCCATTAATATTTGTTTCATATATCTTGGCATTAGTATTTGGTTGTTATCTATTCCTCTTGTATTTTTCCCTTTACAAGGATGTAGTAGCCTTCTTTGTCTCTCTTAATTATTTTTTATTTGAATCTACTCCACCTGCAAAGAAGAAAGTTACCACAATTTTTCCAGTCTTCCATTATATGGAGAACTGTTTTCCATCATTTTACTTTCACTCTATAAATACCTTTGTGAATTAAGTAGGTTTCTTGTGTACAGCATATTGTTGGATTTTGCTTCTTAATCCATTGTTTCCAGGCTGTTTCTTTTGATTTGTGAATTTAGACCATAAACATTGACAGTTATAACTCTTATATGTTGAACAAAAAATATTATTATAATAGCTAGAAGAATTTGATGCAAAGGTTGAAGCCAGAGAACTAGTTTTTTAGGATTTGGCCAGCAGGCAATATTATTATGATGATCTAATATAATATTAGAGCCTTGATTTGAAGTTTATGAAGTAAGACTTGAATTTTGCCCTTGATATCAGCTATATTTATGGTTAAATTTGTAAGAGATGCACCACAGAGGTGTTGAATCTATTTTGCAGATTGAAAAATAGTTGAAAGGAATAACAGTAATGTACATTGCATGTTACGTAGCCTGACAAATAAATCTATTATTCATGAAGGGCTTGTTTGTGTTTTTCAAGTTAACAGACAGTTGTTTTATAGGTGTCAAGTTTGTAGAACTTTTTATCATTATTAATTTCAGTTAAAATTTTGAAGTAATATTTTCAAAATAGCCATTTATAGCTTGAGCAGTTTGGCTTGAATAAAACAAAACCACTGTTGAAGTTTCCAAAATATCAGGCAATATAGTAGTTGTGAATATTGTTGCAATTAAAATATCCAGAAAATGCTTTTCTTTGGTATATTTCAGAGTTGAGGTAACTTGTTTAAGAGTGGAAATTTTCATGTATTTTTGAGTGGCATTGATTTTGTACTGCTATTGTATGTGGGGTACCATAATGTGTGCAATATAATTAAGAAAGTCAACAGGTGGCATTAGCAGGCAAAAATATATTTGAGGGCTTTGTGTGCGTATGTGTGTGTGTGTGTGTGTGTGTGTGTGTGTGTGTGTGTGTGTGTGTTTTAAAGCACTTAAAAGGATGACTAGATGCATTTATGCATCATTATTTTTAGGTTTGTGGCTGGAAAGAATTAGAATAAATGAAATGGAAGCATGATATCATGGTTAGAACTGTCACAAGAAAGCTACCCAAGCATATCTATGTGTCAAAATTAATAATGTGAAGGAAAAAGAGAATAGCTAGGCACTGAAGGGATTTTTTGACAGGGGAAAATAAAGTGTCTGAGAAGAGACATAACAAGGCTATCTCAATCTCAGGAAATTATTAATGTGAGCTGTCATAGTAATTAAAAGGAGATAAAATTTTAGGTAGAATGAGACACTAATATCAAATTATAAGGTCTACAACATTATTAGGCTAAGGTTATATGCAAGATGACCAGCAGAGAGATCGTTAAGCTTATAAAATTTGTCCTAAATTTAGACCTTCTCTAATAGGTGTCTATGCAGGAGAATCCCATGTTTAAATTTTAAAATTAAGCAGTACTTTATATATTTGCTCTCTTGAAGGGTTTTTCTCAATCACAGTCCACATTTTTGTTTTGATAACTGAATTTTAAGAAGTTCATTTGATCATTATATTATTGTTTGATTTATACATTTATGACGTATAACTAATGCATTTAATATGTTAAAGTCGAAAGAAGTTTGAACAGAAATGAAAAAATATCTGTGCATTTGGTATTTATAAAAATATTTATATTTATCAAAATAATTATGAATTTGTCTGTTACTTTATTATTTTGTAAATAATAATAGTTTGTAAATAATTATATTTTGTAAATATAAGGATTGACATGAATAAACATTACAGTGAAATGGGCCAATAAATGGCCGTGGTTCTTTCCCATGACAAACAAAATGCCAAGTGCACTCCCAGTGGTAAGCATCAGCAGGAACAGAGAAAAATGAAAAAGAAAAAGCCAATAATTCAAAATCTTTGTATTTACAAGGTAGAAACCTTTCACCAGTGATTTGCCACCCAGTTTATGACAATCATTTAGGCTTTTGTGGTTTTTAAATTTTATTCTTTTGTAACTCTCTAAGAATAATTGAAACAAGAATAAACATAGTGTTTTTTACAGTTAAATTAAAAAAAGTGAGTGACTCACTCATCTCCATTGTTTCTAACTATACTATTTCCTCTGAGACCCTAGAGTTCCCAAAAACTTTGAGGGGATTTGAAGGAGGAAGTTCCATCTTCAAAAGTTACTTCCAGCTGAATAAGAGTGTTGCCCTACCAAAGATGAAACCAACATAACTTCACCCTAACTAACCTATGAGTTTAAGGGTGCTGAGATCCTTATCCAACTATTGCTTAATGGACCATGGACATGGAAGGAGTCTCTGATCTTAGCTTATGGCTGTCTCTACTAGTTTCATGGCTGTCAAACAAGACTAAAGAAATTTGATTTAGAGATTAATTAAGATCTAAGTAGCAAGATTATTTGAAACAACAATAAAAGCCATGTTCAGGCCCCCAATTTCAGAATCAGCCAGATTTTGTGTTGTGTTTCCTATTCATTTAGACCTATTCGTAGAGGAAGTACATTGTTCTTTTAGGGACTAATATAGTCCCTTTGTTTTAGCTGTGATGAGATCTAGGCCACTGCTGGTAAATACATCTAGTGATTGTTTCTAGTGAGTACATTTTATCTGGATGGAAGTCAATACTGTGTGTAAGTTTGTCTAGGCTGTGAAGTTCTTCATTCGCTGTTGATAGAAAAAAAATGTGAGTGGCTTTCAGGTCTCATGTAAGTAGTCACTATTTAGTAAATCTATTAAGAGGTAGATTTTGAATAATCCAGAATCATCCCAATAAAACTGAAAAGACCCCCCAACATTTATGCTATTACATGTACCAGGGATATTACATGTAGTGTAGTAAACAAAATACTTGCAAGACTATTCACATAGATTACTCACAGGAAGTAACTGTTTTACTTGATTGGCCTACCAGAGTGTTCAGTGTTTACTTTTCTAAAAATAAATTTGATGTCAGCTTTTGGTTCAGAGTTCTATGAAGTTCTTGGTCCTTCTTTGTCTCCTAGTGTCTCAAGTGCTTATGTTTTACTCTGCAGAGGTGAATCCAACTATCTCTTCCCTGTAACCTTATTGGCAGAAGGAATGGTTAACAGTGCTGTGAAAGGGCCTTTCAATTTTTTAAAAGTTTTTCATGAGGGCCAGTCTTTTTTCAGATCTTAATTAGGACTTTTGACTGACAATGATTGTCAGTCCCTATGAGTGGCTCCATATTACTAGATCTACTGAAAAATATCTAATTGGTTATATATTAAATGATTTTGGAGGTTTCAGGGTCAGTGAGTAGATCAAATGTCAGAAAAGGGCTTCTCATAAACTATCTCTTACAGACTGAGACTAAGCTTGGACCTTCAGGCTTCCCAAAGTCACATTAAGCAAATTGGAGGAGATATATCCATTTTTGGTGGAGTTTTTGACACAGCTTGGCTCAGATACACTTGAGTTTGATTGGCTCTCTCAACATTTCCTGATGTTAGGATTTTTCATGATGGATACTTTAATGTGGAGATACTTAATTCCCAGTAATGTTGCAACTACCTATGTGATATCAGGTATCTATTTTCACTCCTTACAAACAAAAAGGTCTACCTCTAAACTGTGAGACAAGATAACCCAAGTGTGCTATTGTCAAAGTCCTATTTGGGGATTATGGCATTCAAATACAAACAAATATTGGGAGCTGTAATCCACAGAGAAAGAAAAAAAAGGCATATGGACCAGGGATTTAGCTCAGTGGTGCTGCTGCCTGCCTTTCAAGTGCAAGATCCCAAGTTCACTCCCCAGTACAAAATGTGTCTTTTAAGTCAAACTCAAAGAACCACTTAGTGTCTCCTGGGATCTGTGCTTAATGAATATATTGTTATTCTACAAATTAGAGAATAAATACAAATTAGAAAATAAAGTCTCTCACTATTGGCTATGAGATGTTATACTATGTGATATTCTCCTGATAGCTAGACTACTAGTAAAATAAATATCTTGCACAGGTACTGGCATAGCAACAAAAATCCTATAGCCTTATGTAAGCAAGACTTTATCAATAATGGTTTTTAACCCAAATCTAGGTTCTTTATTTAAAAATTTTATTTCATATAGGAGATAGATTAGAGTTCTTTAGCTGAATAATTATTAAAGTTGCCTTGAGAGCCCTCCTTGGAATAGCATTATACCATGCTTGGAGAGCTACTCATGACAGAGATATGGGGCTTCTTCAGGTCAGGTTGGCTTTAGGCCTAGCAACTAGGAAAAAATTTGCCAGAGGTTTGGGAATCAAAGTATCCATAAGAAGGAAGAATATATCTGTTCCAATTGTTGGTACAGGACACTACACTATCACCATTAAGACAGCTTGGAGAATAAAATCTTCCAAATAACAGTTTAGAGTGTGGGTAAAGAATTTTCTCCATTTGGCCCCCTTGAAGCTCACAAGAACAAAAATTTTCAGTGTGATGAGAGCTCACACCAATCAGAAACTAGACCTGAATAAGTAATACCAGTCTGACAGAGGAATGTAATTTGTTTGCCTGCTGCATCTAAAGTTACCTGAGGATCTGTGAATTAATTATGATATTGATAAGGAGCTTTTCAGGGTGATTCAGGTACCATCATAATTCATTGTCCAGATATTCTTCCTGGCCAACATAGTAAAGTATGACCTAATCATTCTCTGAGAATGAAGCTTCTCATACCAATGGCCTTATCCCATATTTTCACAGGCCAAACAAGGACTAGCTGGTTTCTAAGGAAAATCCTGCACCCAGTGTCCTGTTTGCTTGCACTTGAATCACTCTGACTTATTTCTATCACATTTTGGATTACTGGAGATTCCCTAGAGTCATGATCTTAATCATAAGCCTTATCAAATAGGACAAGAATGAATGCAGCTTAAGTCTTTTAGTAATCTAGCTATTGGTTTTCCTCTACTTAATCACATGCATTTAACATCAAATGAGCTTCATTGCACAATGGGATTATTTTGGTTTGCAAACACCATTGGAAATTTTGAAGCCATTTTCTAATATCTGGAGCTGATTGACTAATAAAGTACTGCCTTAGGAAAACCTGAATATTTCTTGACTTAGAATTTAAATTGGTTTATTTGTGAAGTGCTTTTTCACACTGAAGCTAAAAAGCAAGTGTGTTCTCATTGGTTAATAGATCTGAGCTTATTGTAGTTGACAGGTGTGTACATTGTTTGTCACATATTAGTTAAACTGGTCTTGATATATAACTTTAATTTGGCTTCTCCACCTGTTTTGTCATAATCCCATTTAGGTGCCTCTTGGGATCCAAATAATGCAGAATTTAGCTGATTATAAGAAAATAAATTTGAGATCTCACTCCACCAGCCAGGGCCCAATGAACAGGTCCACATAGAAGTGCCTTTGACTGCAGGTGCCATTGCTCCTGACCCAGTGCAAAAAGGGTGAGTTTTGGGAAAGCGGCTGTCTTTGACTTCAGATCTCCTTCCACTGGCTGGGGCCATTCCATGTAGCTGTTCCTTTCCCTGTGGGTGCCATTGCTCCTGACCCAGTGCCAAGAGGGTGAGTTTTAGGAAAGTGGCAGGCTTGGACTTCAGATCTCCCTCCACCAGCTGGGGTCTGGTCTACAGGTCCACATAACCACACCTTTTCTTGCTGGTACCATTGCCCCTGATCCAGCACCAGGAAGGTAGCTGAGCAGGCACCTCTGAGCATGTCCCCCACCCCCACTCTCAGATCCACTGATTGTACTACTCCTTGGACACACACTGCAAAGGCATGGCTAGCTATAAAGGTTGGTGATTGATCCTATTGTGCTCCTGATTGTATCAATTGCGATAAAAGATAGGGATTGATATGACAAGTTGTTTTCTCTAGTATAAAAATTAATCATTAGAGAATCAAAGGCTAGGATGCAATGATATAAGGAAGATTTAATTACCCATAGATTCAATCAAAGAAAACCCAACAACAAAAATAAAGATAAGAAAACACTTAAGCAAGCCACAAAGACAGACTTCCAGTTTACCAATGGCAAACAGTATGGCAAAGGAGGATGAAAAGTCTGATAATGAACCATGAGGACACTCAGAACTCATGGCAAAGAAAGTAACAAAACAGATCAATCAAGTGCTAGAAAAATTCAAACCAGAAATAATTTCCCAGATAACCACAGAGATGGTGAGCAAAATGAGAGTCATGATTTGACACCCTAGACCCTAGAGCAGAAACTGACAAAAAATAGATGAGCTCATGACCATAATAGAAGTCATTAAGGCCCAGCATAAGAAAGAAATGGAAAAAATACATGCCCCAAATAGGAAAGAAATGGAATCCATAAAACAGATTCAAAAAGATATCCAAGAGAGTAAAAGCTCTATTGAAAATAAATGCAACAGAATAAAAGATTGTGAAGATAGACTCTAATATAGAAGACAGGAGAGCAGTCAGTGATCATGAAAAGAGAGGTCTATGAAAAATAGTAAATGATCATGAGAAATCAATCCAACAACTCCTAGATGATGCAAAGAAGAATAACATAAGACTGATAGGAATCCATGTAGTAGCAGGAGAAAATACAAATGACTTAAAAAAGCAGTTCACAGAATGAATGACAGAAAAATTCCCAGAGGGGAAGAATTTCACATAAAGATAATTGAGGCATATAGGACTCCAACTAGTCACAATCAAAAACATCTACACATAGACATATAATAATCAAGATTCCAGAAACCAGACAGAGGAACAAAACACTACAAGTGGTAAGAGAAAAGAAACAATTCACATACAAAGGAAAGGTCATCAGAATCACAGCAGATTTTTCAACACAAACCCTCAGGTCCAGGAGAGCCTGGAGTGTAGTATTTCAAGTAGTAAAACAAAACAACTTCCAACCTAGACTGATGTATGCTACAAAGCTCTCTTTCAAAATGGATGGGGAAATAAGATACTTCATGACAAAGACCACCTGAGAAACTTCATGAATACCAAACCAGCACTACAAGGAATTCTAAACAATATCCTAGAAAAAGACAATGAAGATCACAACACCATGAGGCAAAACAGAGCAAACCAAACAGTCAAGGCAAGAAACTAAAAGGAGAGGGCAAAAAATTAAAAAGAGTCAACAAAAAGACAATAACATGACAATACGAAGTCAGTACATATCAGATAGAACCATCAATGTCAATGGCCTCAACTCACCAATCAAGAGAAATAGAATGGCAGAAGGAACTAAGAAGCAAAATCCAACAATATATTGCATACAAGAAACTCACCTAGTGCAAAAAGAAGCCCATAGACTGAAAGTGACAGGGTGGAAAACAATTCTCCATGTGACAGGAGCCCAGAAAAAAGCAGGGCTAGCAATCTTATTCAAAGACAAAGTAAATTTCAAACAAAAACAGATTAACAGAGACAAAGAAGGCCACCATATTCTAGTAAATGGAACAATTCAAGAGGAAGAAATGACAATCATAAACACATATGCACCAAATATTAATACCCCAACTATATAAAACAAGTATTAAATAACATGGAAAACAAAATATGCACCAATACAATTGTGTAGTAGGGGATGTAAATACCCCACTATCACAAATACACAGATCATCTAGGCAAAAAATCCACCATGAAATACTAGAACAGAACAAGCTTTTCAATACATGGACTTAATAGAACTCTATAGAGTGTTCCACCCCACAAATTCAGAATAAACATTTGTTTTTTGGAAGCACAAGATAGAACATATACTAGGTCACAGAACAGGTTTGCATAAATGCAAAAGAATTGAAGGTATTCCCTGTATATTATCAGATCACAGTGCAATAAGGCTGGAGATCAATAGCATAAGAAACAGTAGGAACGTCAGAAACACATGGAAGTTGAACAACACTTTCCAGAGCAATCAATGGATCACAGAGGAAATTAAAGAAGAAATCAGACAGTTTTTACAAATAAATGAAAATGCCAATACAACATACAGGAATATATGGGACACAATGAAAGCAGTTCTATGTGGAAAATTCATATCACTGAATGAATACATTAGGAAAACAGAGCAAGATCAAATAAACAACCTAATGATGAATCTTGGACTCCTAGAAAAAACAAGAGCAAGAAAAATCCAAAGCTCAAACAAGAGAGGAAATTTTAAAGATTAGAGCAGAAATTAATGCAGTGGAAACTAAGAAAATGATGGCAAAATAAATGAATCAAAGAGTTGGTTTTCTGAAAGAATAAAGAAAATTAATAAACCCTTAGCAAACCTTATCAAATAAGGAAAGAAAAGGCTCAGATCCATGCAATGAGTAAAGAAAAAGTTGAAGTCACAAGAGATCACACAGAAATCCAGAGGATCATTAATAATTACTTTGAGAACCTGTACTCTAGTAAATGAAAAACACAGAAGAAATGGACAGATTTCAGATACTTATAAATTACCAAAGTTTAATAAAGAAGATATGAACATTTTAAACTCCCAATTGTGTATAAGAAGTGAAATTGAAAATGTAATTAAAACCATACCAACAAAGAAAAGCCAAGGTCCTCATGGATTCACCACTGAATTTTATAAGACGTTTAGAGATGAACTATTGCCATTACTCTTCAGAGTTTTCAGTGAAATTGAAAGGGAAACAGTCCTTCCAAATTCATACCTGGAAGCAAGTATCACTTTGATTCCCAAACCAGGGAAAGATGTAACTAAAAAAGAGAACTACAGGCCAATCTCCATCATGAATATAGATGTAAAAATCCTTAATAAGATAACTAGCAAACACAATACAGAGGATGATCAAGAAGGTCAAGCATCCTGACCAAGTCAGAATTATTCCAGGGATGCAAGGATGGTTCAATGTACATAAATAAAAAATGTGACATGCTATATTAAAAAAGTCAAGAATAAAAATCACGTGAACCACTCAATAGATGTAAAAAAAGCATTAGACAAAATTGAATACCTATTCATGATAAAAACCCTACAAAAAATTTGAATACATGGTCTATATCTTAACCTAATAAAGGCTATCTATGAAAAACCAACAGCCAACATTATATTAAAAGGCCAAATCCTGAAAACTTTCACATTAAAATAAGGGACAAGATAAGGATTCTCACTATCACCACTCCTCTTTGATTTAGTTCTGGAAACATTAGCCACAGCAATGAGACAACAGAAAGTAATTAAAGCAATAAAGATAGGAAAGGAAGAAATTAAACAGTCATTATTTGCTGATGATATGATACTCTACATTGAAGAAACAAAAACTTCACCAAAAGACTTCTAGACTTAATTGACACTTTTAGCAGGGTAGCGGAATACAAGGTCTCAATATCCAAAAGTCAATCGCCTTCTTATACACAAATAACAGACTCACTGAGAGAGAAATTAGATAAACAATTCCTTTCACAATAGCACCCCAAAAAATGAAGTATCTGGGAATCAATCTAATAAAAGAAGCAAAAGAACTCTACACTAAAAACTACAGCATTCTCAAAAAAGAGATGAAAGAGGACCTAAGAAAATGGAAAGATATCCCCATCCTCTATGTAGAAAAAAATCAACATAGTGAAATGGCCATACTATGAAAACTGCTATACAGATTCAATGCAATGCCAATTGAAATTCCAACACTATACTTCACAGAACTAGAAAAAGAATCCAAAAATTCATTTGGAATAATAAGAGACCTAGAATAGCAAAAGCCATCCAAGGCAACAGAAACATGGCAGCGGATATAACAATTCCCAATTAGAAACTATACTACAAAGCCACTATGATTAAAAAAAACAGCATGGTACTGGAAAAGAAGCAGACCTGAGGATCAGTGGAACAGATGGAAATACTCAAAAACACTTCTCATGTACTCAGCTACTTCACTTTTGACAAAGGAAATGACCATCTCCACTGGAGGAAAGATAGCCTTTTTAATAAATGTTGTTCGAAAAACTGGATCTCAACCTGCCAAATATTAAAACTAGACCCTTATCTATCACAGTGCACTAAATTACAATTCAAGTGGATTAAAGACCTAAATATTAAAACAGAAATATTAAATTTGCTGGAAGATAAATTAGGCAGAACTACTAAAGACTTTGGCATAGGAAAAGACTTTATGAACAAATCCTCAAAGCATGAAAACTAACAGAAAGAATTAACAACTGGGATTTTATTAAAAATCTTCTTATGCACTATGAAAGAAACCATCAACAGAGCTAAGAGACAACCAATAACGTGGAAAAATACTTTCACCAGTTGCTTCTCAGACAAGAGACTATTACGCAGAATATATAAAGAACTCAAAGCAATCAGCTCCCCGCAACATAAAGAGCCAATTCAAAACTGGGCATCTGAAATGAACAAACATTTATCAGACAAAGAAGTCAAGGTAGCAAGCAAATATATTTTAAAAATGTTCCACATCAGTGATCATTCAAGAGATATAGATGAAAATAACACTGAGATTCCACCTCACTCCAAAAGAAGGGCTGCTATCAATAAATCAAACAAAAATAAATGTTGGTGGGGTTATGGGGAGAAAGAAACCCTTCCCCCTTGTTGGTGGGAGTGCAGACTGGTGCAACTACTATGGAAATCAATATGGACATGCCTCAAAGAGCTTGGACTAGAGATTCCATTTGACCCACCCATTCCTCTGCTGGGTATCTTTCCAAAAGAATTAAAAGAATCATACCACAGTGATATATGTGCACCAGTGTTTATAGCTACACAATTTGTAATGCTAAAACTTGGAAACAGCCCATTTGCCCATCTGTTGGAACCTTGATAGAGAAGATGTGGTTTTTCTATAAAATGTAATACTAGTCAGCCATAAAGAATGAGAAATTAGTGTCATTCATAGGAAAATGGATACATATTGAGGATATACTCAAGTGAAATAAATAAGTCACTCATGTGTAAATACCAAATAGTTCCTCTGGTGTAAAAATCTATAATATTACACAAGATGTTAATGGGATAATTAATACTATGACATAGGAAGAAACATGCTAAAGGTGTAGGGAAAGTGGGAAGGGTAGGGGAAGGGGAATAAGGGAAAAGAAAATATATGAGAAATTGAAAAAATGGAAATAAAGTGATTGTATATTGGGAGGGGAGGAAGAGGTGAACGGAGTGCAGGGATAAGGGTAAAAATTGAGAACCAAGACCTGTCGTGTGAATGTACATGATCCTAGTAATGAATGTAACTTTATTGTATCATTAGATAGTAACAATAATATCAATAAAAAGAAAAAATAAGGAAATAATTCTTCAAAGGCTTTCTCATTGACTTGTTTTCCATCATTTATAATCATTTCCTTTTTACTGCTGTGAAACAAGAAATGAGGATGAATTGGAAATCCTGGAAGATTAAATCAGAAGCTATTGCTAGGATATGGAAACTGTTAGCGCACTCTTCAGGATCCTCAGTGAATCTACCCAATATTTTATTACACTGCTGAATATCTAATATTGAAAAGAGAACTACTACTACACACAGTTTCTCATTCATGTTTGCCACTTTCAAAGTGCTAATGCAGTGGAGGGATTAGATGTTGAGTTTCCTGAATCTGGGGCCTTATGGCCAGTAGACCAAACCTACAATAGGGTAGTCTCAAAAGATGAGTTTCATGAGGGCATTTACTGAACAAGTTGTTGAGGACGTAGTCTGTGGGAAGGAGGTTCTAACATGAGGGAGGACTTTGAAGAATTAACTTCTGAAGGATGATGAATTCTTGGGTATATCTCAGGCCTCTTATAAAGTATATAGGTTTGTATATATGGCACCACTGGTCATTTTTTTCTCCCTTGCACTAAAGTCATGGTTTAAATATAGCATTATATTTCAGTCTGCCAAGGGTGGCCACACCTCATTTTACACAAATGGATGTACAAGTTAGTTTTCATTACACAGTAAAATAAGGAGATTACTTTGAAGGGTATCAGTGACTGATTCCATTGTTAAGAATACAGTTGAGGGGTCTGCCTGCCTGCCTGTGACCACCCGGCGATGTGCGCGCGAGCTCCCGGCCTGCGCGGGAGCTCCCGGCCTGCGCGACAACAGACCAGGAAGGCCCCAAAGATCCCGGAGGGGGTTTCTCCAGCTGCCTGTCTGCCTGCCTGCCTGTGACCACCTGGCGTCGTGCGCACGAGCTCCCGGCCTGCGCAGGACATCCTGGCCTGTGTGACAACAGACCAGGAAGGAAGGTAGCCGCGCGGGCGCCCTTGAAACACCCACACGACAGCCCACCCCATTCTCAAAACTCCTGATCGGGCCAGTCCTTAGACCAACTCTGCAGAGGCAGAGGTTCCCATGAAGGGTAGTTTTCTGAGCTCCCAACTTTGAACATCTTTAAAGAAAGGGCAGGGGAAATCTGTAATAGAACTGAGTGGAGTTCAACCCTGAGGGTAAGGAAACTAAACTTAGGCCTTGTAGATTGTATTCAGTCTCAGTCGTGAGGAACAGCCATTGGCTAGCTAAGACCAGGGGATTGGGTTCCGCATATAACTGTGCATGTGGTATAATATGAGATCAGAGATAGCCTGAAAAAGGACATTCAAATTCTCTTTCTTTCCCTCTCTCTTTTCTCTTTTTTTCTCATTCCACCCTAAAATTTCTTTCTTTTTTCTGTCCTCTCTCTCCAACTCAGTCTCTTGCTCCACCATAGTGTCTCTCATCTCCCTTTATATACCAGCTCCTGAATAACTCAGGCTTCTTTTATTATTTTTTCTTTTTAGGAGGGATTTCTCTTTATGTTCTTTTCTCCAGTCATTTTACCTCACTCATGGCTCTGTACCTTCAAGGGAAGGCAAGCGCCTGTTACTGTTAAGGGGATATATTCCTGTCCTTATTCCTGCACTCTCTCTATCCCCCCTGAACTTAATAGCTTTGTAAAGATAGTAAGGTAATTCTACAACCTCTGGATTCACTTCAAACCTGCTCTAATTCTTTCACTTATCTAATCCTCTTGTTCTAAGTCGAACCCCCCATCCTAAATGGTAAAGATGCCATATTGAAAAGAATATTCACTGCAAACATACTATGAGCTGCTTCTTGAAATTAATCTAATTCACATGAGTTAAAGGTGATACATTAATGACTACCATAAGTGGTCAGTTGGCAAGCTGTGCCTGATCCTATTGGGCTGCTGAATGTATCAATTGGGACAAAGAGTGGTGATTGATTTAAAGAGTTGTTTTCTCTGATATTATGAAAACGAGAATGTCTATGAGTCATTAGAAACTCAAAAGCTAAAACGCAACTATATTAGGAAGATTTAAGTAATACCCAGAAATTAAAGAAGGACAACCCAACAATAAAAATAAAAATGAGAAAACACTTAAGCAAGACACAAAAACAAATATCCAGTTCACCAATAGCAAATAGTAGGACAAATGAGGATGAAAAGTCTGATAGTGAACCAACAGGACTCCCTGGACCCATAGCACAGGAGGTAACAAAATTGATCAATCAGGCTCTAGAAAAATTCAAATCAGAAATAATTTCCCAGCTAGCCAGAGAGATGATGAGCAAAATAGAAGTCATGATTCGAGACTCTAGAGCAGAAACTGAGAAAAAAATAGATGAGCTCAAGACTGTGATAGAAGCCATGAAGACTCAGCATAAGAAAGACATGGAAACAATGAATGCCCAACAGAGGAAAGAAATGGAATCCATAAAACAGATTCAAACAGATATCCAGGAGATTAAAAACTCTATTGAAAGTGTACGAAACAGAATAAAAGATTGCGAAGATAGAATTTCAGATATAGAAGATAGGATAGCAGTCAGTGACCGTGAAAAAAGAGGTCTATTAAAAACAGTAAGGGATCATGAGAAATCAATCCAACAACTCCTAGACGATACAAAGAAAAATAACATAAGACTGATAGGAATTCATGAAAAAACAGGAGAAAACACAAATGATATAAAAAAGCTCTTCACAGAATTAATGACAGAAAACTTCCCAAACAGAAGGGAAGAATTAGACATACAGATAAGTGAGGCATATAGAACCCCAACTAGCCACGATCAAAAAAAATCTACACCTAGACATATAATAATCAAGATTCCAGAAATCCAACAGAAAAACAAAATACTACAAGCAGTAAGAGAAAAGAAACAAATCACATGCAAAGGGAAGCCCATTAGAATCACAGCAGACTTTTCAACACAAACCCTTAGGTCAAGGAGAGCCTGGAGTGAG
Organism: Fukomys damarensis; assembly: GCF_012274545.1. NCBI lineage: Eukaryota > Metazoa > Chordata > Mammalia > Rodentia > Bathyergidae > Fukomys > Fukomys damarensis. The sequence continues at coordinate 69,141 of NW_022901008.1, read as the reverse complement.
GTATTCCAAGTCCTAAAAGAAAAGAATCTCCAACCTAGACTTTTGTATCCTGCAAAACTCTCTTTCAAAATAGATGGGGAAATAAAATACTTCCACGACAAAGAGCACCTGAGAAATTTCATGAACACCAAACCAGCACTGCAAGGAATTCTAAACAATATCCTAGAAAAGGACAACGAAATTCACAATAACATGAGGCCCAACAGACCAAATCAAATAGGCAAGGCAAGAAACTAAAAGGAGATGGGAGAAAAAGTAAAAAGAGTCAACAAATGGACAAAAACATGACAAGAATAAGTCAAAATATATCAGTTGTAACCATCAATGTTAATGGCCTCAATTCACCAATCAAGAGAAACAGATTGGCAGAATGGATTAAGAAGCAAAATCCAACAATATGTTGTATACAAGAAACACACCTAGTGCAAAAGGAAGTCCATAGACTGAAAGTGAAAGGATGGAAAACAATTCTCCATGCGTCAGGAGTCCAGAAAAAAGCAGGGGTAGCAATCTTATTCTCAGATAAAGTAAATTTCAAACCAAAACTCATTAAGAGAGACAAAGAAGGACACTACATCCTTGTAAAGGGAACAATTCAAGAGGAAGAGCTGACAATCATAAACATATATGCACCAAATATAAATGCCCCCAACTATATAAAACAAATATTAAGTAACATGAAAAACCAAATAAGCACTAATACAATTGTAGTGGGGGATTTAAATACCCCACTATCACAAATTGACAGATCTACTAGGCAGAAAATCAACAATGAAATAATAGAACTGAACCAAGCTTTGGAACACATGGACTTAATAGATGTTTATAGAGTATTCCACCCCCAAAAACCAGAATATACATTCTTTTCGGCTGCACATGGATCATTCTCCAAAATAGACCACATACTGGCTCACAAAACAGGTCTAAATAAATGCAAAAAAATTGAAGTCATCCCCTGTTTATTATCAGATCATAGTGCAATCAAACTAGACATCAATAGCACAAGAAACTATAGAAACTTCACAAGCACATGGAAACTGAACAACACTCTCCTAAACAATCAATGGATTACAGAGGAAATTAAAGAAGAAATTAGACAGTTTTTACAAATAAATGAGAATGCCAATACAACATACAGGAATCTTTGGGACACAATGAAAGCAGTTCTACGTGGAAAATTCATAACATTGAATGCCCACACTAGGAAAACAGAGCGGGCTCAAATAAACAACTTAACGATGAAACTTAGACTCCTAGAAAAACAAGAGCAAGAAAAACCCAAAGCTCGAACAAGAGAGGAAATTATAAAGATCCGAGCAGAAATCAATGCAATTGAAATTAAGAAAACGATACAAAAAATAAATGAAACAAAGAGCTGGTTTTTTGAAAGAATAAATAAAATTGACAAACCCTTAGCTAATCTTATCAAAAAAAGGAAAGAAAAGGCTCAGATCCATGCAATTAGGAATGAAAAAGGCGAAGTCACAACAGATCCGAAAGAAATCCAGAGGATCATGAACACCTACTTTGAGAACCTGTACTCTAATAAAATGGAAAACACAGAAGAAATGGACAGATTTCTAGATACTTATGAATTACCAAAGTTGAACGAAGAAGATAAAAACATTTTAAACACCCCAATCACAATCAGTGAAATTGAAAATGTAATTAAAAACTTACCAACAAAGAAAAGCCCAGGCCCTGATGGATTCACTGCTGAATTTTACAAGACATTTAGAGAAGAACTACTACCATTACTCTTCAAACTTTTCAATGAAATTGAAAGAGAAGCTATACTTCCAAATTCATTCCTGGAAGCAAGTATCACTCTGATTCCCAAACCAGAGAAAGATACAACCAAAAAGGAGAACTACAGACCAATCTCCTTAATGAATATAGATGCAAAAATCCTTAATAAGATACTAGCAAACAGAATACAGAGGATTATTAAGAAGATCATCCATCATGACCAAGTCGGATTTATTCCAGAGATGCAAGGGTGGTTCAACATACGAAAGTCAGTGAATGTAATACATTATATTAACAAAGTCAAGGACAAAAACCATATGATCCTCTCAATAGATGCAGAAAAAGCATTTGATAAAATTCAACACCCATTCATGATAAAAACCCTGCAAAAAATTGGAATAGATGGTCTATACCTCAATTTAATAAAGGCTATTTATGAAAAACCATCAGCCAACATCATATTGAATGGCCAAAAACTGAAAACCTTCATGTTAAAATCAGGAACAAGACAAGGATGCCCACTATCGCCACTTCTCTTCAATATAGTTCTGGAAACATTAGCCACAGCAATTAGACAAGAGAAAGAAATTAAAGCAATAAAGATAGGAAAGGAAGAAGTTAAACTATCATTATTTGCTGATGATATGATACTCTACATTGAAGATCCAAAAAACTCCACCAAAAAACTTCTAGACTTAATTGACAGATTCAGTAAAGTATCTGGATACAAGGTGAATACCCAAAAATCAATAGCCTTTCTATACACAAATAACAGACAGACAGAAAGAGAAATAAGGGAAAAAATTCCTTTTACAATAGCATCCAAAAAAATGAAGTATCTAGGAATCAATCTAACAAAAGAAACAAAAGATCTCTACACTGAAAACTACAGCACTCTGAAAAAAGAAATCGAAGAGGATATAAAAAAATGGAAAGATATCCCCTGCTCCTGGGTAGGAAGAATCAACATAGTGAAAATGGCCATACTACCGAAACTGCTATATACATTCAATGCAATGCCAATTGAAATTCCAACACTATATTTCACAGAACTAGAAAAAAGAATCCAAAAATTCATTTGGAACCACAAGAGACCTAGAATAGCAAAAGCCATTATAGGCAACAGTCACATGGCACCAGGTGTAACAATTCCCAATTTGAAACTATACTACAAAGCCACTGTGATAAAATCAGCATGGTACTGGCAAAGAAATAGGCCTGAGGATCAATGGAACAGACTGGAAGACACAAAAACAAATGCAGATGTACTCAGCTACCTCATCTTCGACAAAGGAGCTCACCATCCTCAGTGGAGGAAAGATAGCCTCTTTAATAAATGGTGTTGGAAAAACTGGATATCAACCTGTCACAGATTAAAATTAGACCCTTATCTTTCGCCATGCACTAAATTAAAATCCAAATGGATTAAAGATCTAAATATTAAAACAGAAACATTAAACTTGCTGGAAAGTAAGTTAGGCAGAACTCTGGAAGACATTGGTATAGGAAAAGACTTTATGAACAAATCCTCAGTAGCACGGGAACTAGCAGAAAGAATCAACAACTGGGATCTCATCTTACTAAAAAGCTTCTGTACTTCAAAAGAAACCATTAGCAGAACTAAGAGACAATCTACAATGTGGGAAAAAATTTTTACCAGCTGTACCTCAGACAAAGGACTATTATCAAGGATATATAAAGAACTCAAAACAATCAGTCCCCCCAAATATAAAGACCCGATCCAAAAATGGGCATCCGAAATGAACAGACATTTCTCATACAAAGAAGTGAAAGCAGCAAGAAAATATATGAAAAAATGTTCCACATCACTGGTCATTCGAGAGATGCAGATGAAAACAACACTGAGATTCCACCTCACCCCACAAAGAATGGCTGCTATCAAGAAATCACACAATAACAAATGTTGGCGGGGTTGTGGGGAGAAAGGAACCCTCCTCCATTGTTGGTGGGAGTGCAGACTAGTGCAACCACTATGGAAATCAATATGGAGATACCTCAAAGAGCTTGGACTGGAGGTTCCATTTGACCCAGCCATCCCTCTGCTGGGTATCTTTCCAAGAGAACTAAAAGAATCATATCACAGAGAAGTATGTGCACCCATGTTTATAGCGGCACAGTTTGTAATTGCTAAATCTTGGAAACAACCTATTTGCCCATCCGTTGGAAACTGGAAAAAGAAGTTGTGGTTTTTCTATAAAATGGAATATTACTCAGCCATAAAGAGCGAGAGAATAGAATCATTCATAGGAAAATGGATACATATTGAAGATATACTCCTAAGTGAAATAAATAAGGCACACATGTGTAAATACCAAATAGTTTCCCTGGTGTGAATATTCTGCAACAATGCATAAGATTCTAATAAGATTACTGACATTTAGAAATTTGAAGAAAGGCGCTAAAGGTGTACGGAAGGTGTGATGCATAGGGGAAGAACAGAAAGGGAAAAGAAAAAAATGTGAGAGAATGAAAAGATGAAAATAAAGTGTTTGTAGATGGGGAGGTGAGGAGGGGATGAAGGGAGGGCAGAGGTAAGGGGAAAAAATGAGAATCAAGACTTGCCATGTAAAGGTACATGATCACAACAATGAATGTAACTGTACTGTATCCCTAAAATGTACCAATAAACTCAATAAAATTAAAAAAAAAGAATACAGTTGAGGGAGGACTTAAGGAATTGATGAAATTGTTCATATTTGTAGATAAATGGAGTAAAAAATAGTTTTTAAGATTTTAGTATGCCTGTCCCTGGGTAAGTCCTCACTAGTGAGAATGACAGGGCCTCTTCTAATAACCTTAATCTTTCAGCCCCAGCAGTGTGCCATGATAAGATTTTGTGTCTAGCAGGATTAACCACAGGTCATTTTGCAAGTATGGATATCTATCAGGGCATCTCCTGCCATCAGGTATATCCTTAAGTCAGTCTCCAATAGCACAGACCTGAAAGTTCATGTCCTGCTTGAAGGTCTAAATAACACTCAACTTAATATCAAGCACAAAACATTCATATCTGGTGACAAAAATCTCAAAATAAAACTCCAGGAATATGAACTTTCAATCAGCAAATACAAGGTGCATATACTTTGATCTTAAAGCAAGAAACTATTCACACTTATCACAATGAAAGCATTCCTGAATAAAAAACAAACTAATATCAGCAAACTGTCACAGGAAGCAAGTGTTCTAGGTGATGTTTTAGGATCCAAAGTAGATGAGCCAGCTAGTATATTTGGCTGGCTCCTGCCATGGGCCAACACATGCAAATGCTTTCAGAAGAAGACTTTAAAGGGAATATTTTTATCTTTTTGTTTGGAAAAGATGCCATGTCTCTTAACCTTGTTTTTGAGTTATCCAGAACCAACAAATAGAAAATTCTGGTAGTTGAAAGCCAAAGGAAGAAGAAAGAATAATAAAAGAAGAAAGAAAAATACTAAAACCTATGGAAAGGCAACCATCATTTACAGTGTTACAGAAGGAGTTGGTAAGTGACAAACAGCAAGGTAGCAGAATGGAAGTAAAACAACAAAGCTTTATTTTGTCTATGGTTGTCAATCACACTTAATAGCATTGTACTGACTGACCAAGTACTGGGCTACAACTCCTTCTTTTATAGAGTTTTACAGCCTTGACCTCATTCAGGTGGTTACATTTCATTCTCACAATCCACATTGTGGAAATACAAATCATGGTCACCAGATAGTCAAATTTCAATCCAGATGTAGCACTTCTTTGTTGTGGGAGTTTACTATTAAGATTCATCTAGCTATTTATTCTAGCCCAGAGAAAAACAAAATTTACAATGGATGCTTACATATTTACAATTGTGTGGTTTATAAAACTTGAGCTAAGGAGTCCTGCTGTGCCTTTTATCTCAGGATGAGACTAGATGCCTTTGGGGTCCATTAATTCTGGACTAAAGAAAGAAAACTGCTGTTGGGGATGGCAGAAGTCATTTTATATTGTGACATTTTATAGATTTTTGCTAAAAAGTTTTCTCTATCATTCCTCTGTTTTTGTGCAGGTAACTTCTTACCCCTCATTATGTTCATACCAATTTTAATTATTTCTAATAACTAGCATCTGATAATGTTGGGCAACAGATACACTATGATATATGAGTTTGATTATCCATTGTACCACACAGGGACCAAACATAAGAATGAGTAGTATAACAACAACTGATCCTATGTGGATACTGACCCAAACTCTCCATCCTGACAAGTTAAGGCCAAAATTGAACTTTAAGTCCTTGTTACCAAACTCTTTTATAGCAGTTTAATATATGATATCATAGTTTATCTAATGATTCTTTAACTGTTCCAGATTTGTTTGCATAGTAACAGCATTCCACTCCCCAAAACAGACAAGTTGAGGATTAGGATCCAAAAGCATATAAACAGGTAAATGTTTTGCAATCAACTTAAAATCATCATCTCCATAGAGAAAGAAAATTCCACTGGGGACAGAATAATTCCCAGTGGTTGAAGAAAAATCAACAATGTTACTGCAAACAGCTGAAACATTGTGTGACTTTTGAATAGCAAGAAAGCAAGTCCCATTACCAATTATATTTTATGAGTATCCTAGGAAGGGGTACATAGTAAGCTTTACTGGGTTTAAGGGCAGGTCACTCATGATGCCAATTGCCTGATGAGTCATCATTGTGAGTGTTGTACAAATTTAGCAGTCTCAGGCTAACTCCTTGTCTGTAGCAGCAGTGAATGAGTACTATCAATTGAATCCATCATATCTATATCAGTTTCTGTATAATTTGGATGCTCTTTTAAGATATTCTGTATTTCCTGCAGTGCAGGAGTTTTCCATATTTCTGTGTGGGGGAGTTTTTTCCAAACTTTTTAAATCTGTAGAATCCATCTTGCTATCCTTACAAATCCATGTCTAACAGTTGAATGATATCCAATATAAACATGAAAAATTATTCCCTGTAACCATCTGCTTCCAAAGGCTAGGTTATATACATTTTTAAGGTGTTACATTGTCTCTGTTTACAGTTATCACAATTGCTAACATTTTGGGTTTAGCAGAAATGTTCAGCTATATTTGAGTTTTATATGAACAATATCTCTTTTCTTGTGTATATTCCCAGTTGAGTATGGTACCAGGGTTTCCCTAATGTTCTTTTGGAAAGGAATCATAAAGAAGTGTGAGGAGACATCCCTCCAGTTCCCATTCAACAGTTTTAAAGGTCACATATTTTTCATTCAGCTTATCATCTTTACACTTATAAACTCAATTAAAACCCAAAACAACTTACTACCATCTTACACACTAAAAGACTCCATAATAATTTGATTGCTCTCCTAATTTTTCAGCCATATCTAGATTCTCCAGATTCTGCTGTAGTGATTGAAGGACGTTGAGCACGGTGTCTGACAATAGTTAATATACCATTAATAATATGATTTACTCTTTCAACCTGGTTGGAGTTCTGAGGCTGAAAAGTCATATGTAAGTACTACTTTATATTTAATAGTTTAACTAAATTTTGTACAACATCTGCTAAAAATGATGGCCCATTGTCACTGCCTATAGAGAGAGGCAGACCAAACCTTGGAATTTTCTCCTTTAATAAAATCTTGCATGCCTCCAAAACCTCTGTTTTTATAGAGAAGGCCTTATGCCATCCAGAGTAAGTACAAATGCATACTAACATATATTTATAACCTTTACAAGGGGTGGGTATAATTATCTAAAGTTTCTGTTTGTCTTTTGGCTTATTGGTCTACATATGCATTGCCTTTTAATATTGCATCTTTTCCTTCTTGGTGTCCAGAGCAATGTGTTACTGCCACTTCAACAGGTTCCCACAACATCTCCAACAACTGTATTATCTATTGCTTATTCTTAATCTGTTTTCCTTCCACTGTGAGAAGACCATGTCCTTTATATATTATGCAATGAATATATAGGGTACCAAAGGCATAACAGGAATCTGTATAAATATTTTCCCTTTGCCCATTGGAGAGCCTGTATGAGTGCCCATAGCACAGCTTGCTGAGTTGATCATCAGGTAGGGAGGGGTACCACTTGGACTGCTTCATCTTGAGTCATCACTACATATCCAGAATAACATATCCCATTTTCCATGAAGCTGCTGCCATCTGTGAACAGGATGAAATCAGTATCAGGCAGCTGGATCTTTTGCAGATCTGGATGACTTTAGAATAACTCATTCATGATGCTGAGTCAGGGGGCTGTATTCCTATTGTAAAAAGGTAGCAGATTCAGGGTTTTCACTAGAACAAAACATAGGCAGGGATTCTCAAAGAAGAGGGCCTGATATTTTGTGACTCTGTTATTTGAGATAGTTCTAGGAAGGCATGGGGAACCTGAATAGTCAATTCCTGTCCCAAATTTAGCTTGTCAGCATCCTTAATTAGCATCCTGCCAAAGCTCATAAACAAGGAACTATTCCACTGCTACACTGCATGGAAAGGACTAAATTATAGGGCAAAGGACTTCTTTCATTATGGAGGGAAAAGTGGGCCCTATCAAACATTTGAGTTTATGTTCTTTGGTTAATTTTTTGTGTAAAGTATATCTTGAAGGCTGTGGCATACAGCTCAGGCAAGATGAGCTACCCACAACTTGGGACCATAAAGCATGAACATATTCCACCTGAACTTTTGCTTTTCTCTGTAGAATACTCCATAACTTGCCCAGAACTTAGGCAGTTATTTGTTTAGCAAATGGATATTTGTCCATCCCTGTTTATAGAAAAAAAAAACCTTTTAGCAAAATCCTACAAAATGTCACAATGTAAAATGACTTCTGCCATCCTTAACAGCAGTTTGCTTTGTTTAGTTCAGAATTAATAGACCACAGAGTCATTAAGTCTCATCCTGAGATAACAGGCACAGCAAGACTCCTTAGCTCAAAAGTTTTGTAAGCCACATAATTGTAAAGATGAAATGAACCACTGTAAACTTTATTTTTCTGACTAGAAATGCCCCTTTCTTGGGCTAGAATAGATAGCTAGATTAATCTTAATCACAGACTCCCACAATGAAGAAGTGCTACAACTGTGCTGATAGCCAAATGAATCTTAATGGTAAACTCCCAGAATGAAGAAGTATTACTTCTGAATTGAAATTAAACTGTCTGGTGACCATGATTTTGTATCAGCAATGTGAACATTAAAAAAGAAATGTAAACACCTGAATGAGATCAAGGCTGTAAAACCCTCTGAGGTGTAGCTCAGTACTTGTTCAATCAGGGCATCACTCTTAAGTGTGATTAACCCCCATTAACAGAATACACTTTTTGTTATTTTACTTCTATTCTGCCACATCTCTTTTTGGCACTTATCAATTCATCCTGTAACATTTGCTGTTTTGTTGGGAAGGAAAGGACTATCTAGCATGGCCCAAGTTGGGCTTCAACCTGAGTCCTACCAGAGTGAGCAGCCATCTCCCTTCTCAGAAGGGAAGAGGTGTGCCCCCAGGATTTCCTGGGTTCCCTTTCTAGGACTCAGAGTCCAGATCACCAGCAGCAGATCACTCAAACTCAGAAAAGAGACAGCAGAATGAAGACAGAAAAATATTTAAGTAAAAGACAGAAAATATTTAAGAAAAAAGTTATTTAAGTAAAAGATGTATAATTTTGATATAAAAAGATATTTTTCAGCCATCACTCAAGCACCAGGAAGGTAGCCTTGGCCCCAATCCACCACGGGAAGGAGAGCCATGACTTCTCCTGACTCAGTTGCCATCACTCAAGTGCTGGTAAGGCAGACGCATGGGTGCCCCTGAACCCCCATAAGAACCCCACACACACCCTCAGACCTCCTGACTGTGCCAGTCTTTGGACCCACTCTGCAAAGGCCAAGGTGGTCATCAAGGGTATTTTTCTGAATTCCCAACTTTGAACATCTTTAAAGACAGGGTGTTGGAAACCTGTAGTAGAATGGTGTAGAGTTCAATCATTCAGAAGGTTGGGGAACTCAATCTGGGCCTTGCAGCCTGAGGTCAGTCAGCATCATGGGGTTCAGCCATCAGCTAACTGAGATAAGGTCTTGCATTCTCGTTCTATCTGAGTCATTAAATGGTAAATACACTATATTGAAATTTTGTTCACTTCAGGCATGTTCTTGACTGCTTCTTGATTTCAATGTAATTTAAATGATTTAAGGGTGATAGACTAGTGACTACCACCGGTGGTCAGTGTCAAAGTTGTGCTTGATAATAATGTGCTGCTGATTGTATCAGTTGGGGTAAAGCATTGCAGTTGATTTGATGAGCTGTTTTCTCTGATGTTATGAAGATGAGAATGTCTGTGGGTCATTACAGACACAGCAGCTAGGGTGCAACTATATCATGAAGATTTGGGTGATAATCCAGAGATTAAACCAAGGACAGTCCAACAACAAAAATAAAAATGAGAAAACACTTAGGCAAGACACAAGGACAGACTTCCAGTTTACCAATGGCAAACAGTAGGGCAAATGAGGATGAAAAGGCCAATAGTGAACCACCAGGACATCTTGAACTCAAAGCACAAGAAGTAACCAAACAAGTCAATCAGGCTCTAGAAAAATTCAAAACAGAAATAATTTCCCAGATAACCATAGAGATAGTGAGAAAAATGGAAGTCGTGATTACAGACTCTACAGCAGAAACTGACAAAAAAGTAGATGAGTTCAGGACCATGATAGAAGCCATGAAGGCCCAGCATAAGAAAGAAATGGAAAAAATAACCACCCAACATAGGAAAGGAATTAAATCCATAAAACAGATTCAAACAGATATCCAGGAGATTAAACACTCTATTGAAAGTGTATGCAACAGAATAAAAGAATGCGAAGATAGACTCTCAGATATAGAAGATAAGATTTCAGTCAGTGACCATGAAAAGAGAGGTCTCTTAAAAACAGTAAGAGGTCATGAGAAATCAATCCAACAACTCCTAGATGATGCAAAGAAGAATAACATAAGACTGATAGGAATCCATGAAATAGCAGGAGAAAATACAAATGACTTAAAAAAGCTGTTCACAGAATTAATGACAGAAAACTTTCAAAACAGAGGGGAAGAATTTGACATTCAGATAATTGAGGCATATAGGACCCCAACTAGCTACAATAAAAAATATCTACACCTAGACATACAATAATCAAGATCCAGAAACCCAACAGAAGAACAAAACACTACAAGCAGTAAGAGAAAAGAAACAAATCACATACAAAGGAAAGCCCATCAGAATCACAGAAGACTTTTCAACACAAACCCTTGAGGCAAGAAGAGCATAGAATGAGATATTTCAAGTACTAAAAGAAAATAACCTGCCACCTAGACTGATGTACCTGCAAAACTCTCTTTCAAAATGGATGGGGAAATAAGACACTTCCATGACAAAGAACACCTGAGAAACTACATGAATACCAAACGAGCACAACAAGGAATTCTAAACAAGAGCCTAGAAAAAGACAATGAAGGTAACAACACCATGAGGCCCAACAGAGCAAATCAAATAGGAAAGGCAAGAAATTAGAAGTAGAAGGTGAAAAAGTAAAAAGAGTCAACAAAAGTCCAATAACATGTCAATAATAAGTCAGTACCTATCAGTTATAACCTGCACTGTCAATGGCCTCAACTCACCAATCAAGAGAAATATGCTGGCAAAATGGAATAAGAAGCAAAATCCAACAATATGTTGTATACAAGAAACACACCTAGTGCAAAAAGAAGTCCATAGACTGAAAGTGAAAAGACAGAAAACTATCATATCTATATCAGTTTCTGTATAATTTGGATGCTCTTTTAAGATATTCTGTATTTCCTGCAGTGCAGGAGTTTTCCATATTTCTGTGTGGGGGAGTTTTTTCCAAACTTTTTAAATCTGTAGAATCCATCTTGCTATCCTTACAAATCCATGTCTAACAGTTGAATGATATCCAATATAAACATGAAAAATTATTCCCTGTAACCATCTGCTTCCAAAGGCTAGGTTATATACATTTTTAAGGTGTTACATTGTCTCTGTTTACAGTTATCACAATTGCTAACATTTTGGGTTTAGCAGAAATGTTCAGCTATATTTGAGTTTTATATGAACAATATCTCTTTTCTTGTGTATATTCCCAGTTGAGTATGGTACCAGGGTTTCCCTAATGTTCTTTTGGAAAGGAATCATAAAGAAGTGTGAGGAGACATCCCTCCAGTTCCCATTCAACAGTTTTAAAGGTCACATATTTTTCATTCAGCTTATCATCTTTACACTTATAAACTCAATTAAAACCCAAAACAACTTACTACCATCTTACACACTAAAAGACTCCATAATAATTTGATTGCTCTCCTAATTTTTCAGCCATATCTAGATTCTCCAGATTCTGCTGTAGTGATTGAAGGACGTTGAGCACGGTGTCTGACAATAGTTAATATACCATTAATAATATGATTTACTCTTTCAACCTGGTTGGAGTTCTGAGGCTGAAAAGTCATATGTAAGTACTACTTTATATTTAATAGTTTAACTAAATTTTGTACAACATCTGCTAAAAATGATGGCCCATTGTCACTGCCTATAGAGAGAGGCAGACCAAACCTTGGAATTTTCTCCTTTAATAAAATCTTGCATGCCTCCAAAACCTCTGTTTTTATAGAGAAGGCCTTATGCCATCCAGAGTAAGTACAAATGCATACTAACATATATTTATAACCTTTACAAGGGGTGGGTATAATTATCTAAAGTTTCTGTTTGTCTTTTGGCTTATTGGTCTACATATGCATTGCCTTTTAATATTGCATCTTTTCCTTCTTGGTGTCCAGAGCAATGTGTTACTGCCACTTCAACAGGTTCCCACAACATCTCCAACAACTGTATTATCTATTGCTTATTCTTAATCTGTTTTCCTTCCACTGTGAGAAGACCATGTCCTTTATATATTATGCAATGAATATATAGGGTACCAAAGGCATAACAGGAATCTGTATAAATATTTTCCCTTTGCCCATTGGAGAGCCTGTATGAGTGCCCATAGCACAGCTTGCTGAGTTGATCATCAGGTAGGGAGGGGTACCACTTGGACTGCTTCATCTTGAGTCATCACTACATATCCAGAATAACATATCCCATTTTCCATGAAGCTGCTGCCATCTGTGAACAGGATGAAATCAGTATCAGGCAGCTGGATCTTTTGCAGATCTGGATGACTTTAGAATAACTCATTCATGATGCTGAGTCAGGGGGCTGTATTCCTATTGTAAAAAGGTAGCAGATTCAGGGTTTTCACTAGAACAAAACATAGGCAGGGATTCTCAAAGAAGAGGGCCTGATATTTTGTGACTCTGTTATTTGAGATAGTTCTAGGAAGGCATGGGGAACCTGAATAGTCAATTCCTGTCCCAAATTTAGCTTGTCAGCATCCTTAATTAGCATCCTGCCAAAGCTCATAAACAAGGAACTATTCCACTGCTACACTGCATGGAAAGGACTAAATTATAGGGCAAAGGACTTCTTTCATTATGGAGGGAAAAGTGGGCCCTATCAAACATTTGAGTTTATGTTCTTTGGTTAATTTTTTGTGTAAAGTATATCTTGAAGGCTGTGGCATACAGCTCAGGCAAGATGAGCTACCCACAACTTGGGACCATAAAGCATGAACATATTCCACCTGAACTTTTGCTTTTCTCTGTAGAATACTCCATAACTTGCCCAGAACTTAGGCAGTTATTTGTTTAGCAAATGGATATTTGTCCATCCCTGTTTATAGAAAAAAAAAACCTTTTAGCAAAATCCTACAAAATGTCACAATGTAAAATGACTTCTGCCATCCTTAACAGCAGTTTGCTTTGTTTAGTTCAGAATTAATAGACCACAGAGTCATTAAGTCTCATCCTGAGATAACAGGCACAGCAAGACTCCTTAGCTCAAAAGTTTTGTAAGCCACATAATTGTAAAGATGAAATGAACCACTGTAAACTTTATTTTTCTGACTAGAAATGCCCCTTTCTTGGGCTAGAATAGATAGCTAGATTAATCTTAATCACAGACTCCCACAATGAAGAAGTGCTACAACTGTGCTGATAGCCAAATGAATCTTAATGGTAAACTCCCAGAATGAAGAAGTATTACTTCTGAATTGAAATTAAACTGTCTGGTGACCATGATTTTGTATCAGCAATGTGAACATTAAAAAAGAAATGTAAACACCTGAATGAGATCAAGGCTGTAAAACCCTCTGAGGTGTAGCTCAGTACTTGTTCAATCAGGGCATCACTCTTAAGTGTGATTAACCCCCATTAACAGAATACACTTTTTGTTATTTTACTTCTATTCTGCCACATCTCTTTTTGGCACTTATCAATTCATCCTGTAACATTTGCTGTTTTGTTGGGAAGGAAAGGACTATCTAGCATGGCCCAAGTTGGGCTTCAACCTGAGTCCTACCAGAGTGAGCAGCCATCTCCCTTCTCAGAAGGGAAGAGGTGTGCCCCCAGGATTTCCTGGGTTCCCTTTCTAGGACTCAGAGTCCAGATCACCAGCAGCAGATCACTCAAACTCAGAAAAGAGACAGCAGAATGAAGACAGAAAAATATTTAAGTAAAAGACAGAAAATATTTAAGAAAAAAGTTATTTAAGTAAAAGATGTATAATTTTGATATAAAAAGATATTTTTCAGCCATCACTCAAGCACCAGGAAGGTAGCCTTGGCCCCAATCCACCACGGGAAGGAGAGCCATGACTTCTCCTGACTCAGTTGCCATCACTCAAGTGCTGGTAAGGCAGACGCATGGGTGCCCCTGAACCCCCATAAGAACCCCACACACACCCTCAGACCTCCTGACTGTGCCAGTCTTTGGACCCACTCTGCAAAGGCCAAGGTGGTCATCAAGGGTATTTTTCTGAATTCCCAACTTTGAACATCTATAGAGACAGGGTGTTGGAAACCTGTAGTAGAATGGTGTAGAGTTCAATCATTCAGAAGGTTGGGGAACTCAATCTGGGCCTTGCAGCCTGAGGTCAGTCAGCATCATGGGGTTCAGCCATCAGCTAACTGAGATGGTCTTGCATTAATCTGGGCCTTGCAGCCTGAGGTCAGTCAGCATCATGGGGTTCAGCCATCAGCTAACTGAGATAAGGTCTTGCATTCTCGTTCTATCTGAGTCATTAAATGGTAAATACACTATATTGAAATTTTGTTCACTTCAGGCATGTTCTTGACTGCTTCTTGATTTCAATGTAATTTAAATGATTTAAGGGTGATAGACTAGTGACTACCACCGGTGGTCAGTGTCAAAGTTGTGCTTGATAATAATGTGCTGCTGATTGTATCAGTTGGGGTAAAGCATTGCAGTTGATTTGATGAGCTGTTTTCTCTGATGTTATGAAGATGAGAATGTCTGTGGGTCATTACAGACACAGCAGCTAGGGTGCAACTATATCATGAAGATTTGGGTGATAATCCAGAGATTAAACCAAGGACAGTCCAACAACAAAAATAAAAATGAGAAAACACTTAGGCAAGACACAAGGACAGACTTCCAGTTTACCAATGGCAAACAGTAGGGCAAATGAGGATGAAAAGGCCAATAGTGAACCACCAGGACATCTTGAACTCAAAGCACAAGAAGTAACCAAACAAGTCAATCAGGCTCTAGAAAAATTCAAAACAGAAATAATTTCCCAGATAACCATAGAGATAGTGAGAAAAATGGAAGTCGTGATTACAGACTCTACAGCAGAAACTGACAAAAAAGTAGATGAGTTCAGGACCATGATAGAAGCCATGAAGGCCCAGCATAAGAAAGAAATGGAAAAAATAACCACCCAACATAGGAAAGGAATTAAATCCATAAAACAGATTCAAACAGATATCCAGGAGATTAAACACTCTATTGAAAGTGTATGCAACAGAATAAAAGAATGCGAAGATAGACTCTCAGATATAGAAGATAAGATTTCAGTCAGTGACCATGAAAAGAGAGGTCTCTTAAAAACAGTAAGAGGTCATGAGAAATCAATCCAACAACTCCTAGATGATGCAAAGAAGAATAACATAAGACTGATAGGAATCCATGAAATAGCAGGAGAAAATACAAATGACTTAAAAAAGCTGTTCACAGAATTAATGACAGAAAACTTTCAAAACAGAGGGGAAGAATTTGACATTCAGATAATTGAGGCATATAGGACCCCAACTAGCTACAATAAAAAATATCTACACCTAGACATACAATAATCAAGATCCAGAAACCCAACAGAAGAACAAAACACTACAAGCAGTAAGAGAAAAGAAACAAATCACATACAAAGGAAAGCCCATCAGAATCACAGAAGACTTTTCAACACAAACCCTTGAGGCAAGAAGAGCATAGAATGAGATATTTCAAGTACTAAAAGAAAATAACCTGCCACCTAGACTGATGTACCTGCAAAACTCTCTTTCAAAATGGATGGGGAAATAAGACACTTCCATGACAAAGAACACCTGAGAAACTACATGAATACCAAACGAGCATTGAGGTGTACCTGCAAAACTCTCTTTCAAAATGGATGGGGAAATAAGACACTTCCATGACAAAGAACACCTGAGAAACTACATGAATACCAAACGAGCACAACAAGGAATTCTAAACAAGAGCCTAGAAAAAGACAATGAAGGTAACAACACCATGAGGCCCAACAGAGCAAATCAAATAGGAAAGGCAAGAAATTAGAAGTAGAAGGTGAAAAAGTAAAAAGAGTCAACAAAAGTCCAATAACATGTCAATAATAAGTCAGTACCTATCAGTTATAACCTGCACTGTCAATGGCCTCAACTCACCAATCAAGAGAAATATGCTGGCAAAATGGAATAAGAAGCAAAATCCAACAATATGTTGTATACAAGAAACACACCTAGTGCAAAAAGAAGTCCATAGACTGAAAGTGAAAAGACAGAAAACAATTCTCCATGTGACAGGAGCCAACAAAAAAACAGGGGTAGCAATATTATTTGCAGACAAAGTAAATTTCAAACCAAAACAGATTCTAGTTTATTGATTTAGGATGGTACTGTATCATACCTCTGTGAATGTACAATATCTTGTACCTGCTTCATGATACATAGTAGGGACCATGCTTTATCAGAACTACATTTAATGATATTACTATAGAATGTTCTGTTTCCAGATGATGGTTAAGATGTTAATAAAACAATTGTTGTAGTCCCAGGTACCACAACAGCAACAGAACTTTGCTGTTTTCTGGATATTATTCTTTTCTTTGTGTTTTTTAATTTTGTTTTGTTTTGTTATTAATGGAATGTGTTGAATGACTATAATTTTTTTCAGATGACTGCAGAACCGGGAAAAGCCATTGCTGCTATCGATGTATAACATACTATTATTAGTCTTTTTATATAAATATAAATATATGT